>NW_021319911.1:248968-315931 GCF_001605985.2 Dendrobium catenatum
CGACCCGAAATTTATCAGACTCAAATCTAATCCATATGAACCCAACGTGTTTAATAAACAGGCAGAAAGACAAACCCAAACCTGATCCGCTAGTAACCCGAACGACTTGAACTTGACTCATTAACCCATTTTTATTAAAAATATATTTAATTTATTAACTATAAATTTTAAGATATTTAATAATAAATAAGAAGATGATACCCATAATTTTTTTTTTTAAAAAAAAGAGGAAAAGTATATCAAACAAGTCATTTTTTGGTCCAAAATTGATTTGTGAGGCAATATGAGCCCGACTTATTTAATAAATGGGTTAAAAAGCTCAATCTGAATCCGACTCGTTTATTAAAGAATCAATCCAAACCCAAATTTGTCAATTATGGCTCAGGTCGGGTCATTTATGGACACCCCTAATTGAGCTTTATCATAATACCATAACTACTCACTAATTAAAAAAAATCACTACTCTCTAATTAAATATATATTCTATGTATTTACAAATCTAATTGTTACAAAATATTTCAAGCATGATTTTTAATTTGGATGATTATACTTATATACTAATAATATTACATTTAATTAATTTGATTTTAAACTTTGATATATAATATCATATATTTCAATATTATAAAGAACAAATTATGATAATAAAAAAAATTATAGAACATTAGCCTTCATTCCCTTTTTGTCTAGCAATAATCAAAATAGATAAAACATAAAGAGTAAAGGGAAACATAAGATCCATCATTAACGGTTGGAAACATCTTAGGTGCTTAAATGTTACATAAATGCTCAGCTTAGGGAATTTCAAAAAAAAAAAAACTCAGCCTAGGGACCGACAGAAATTTCGGCGGTTATTACTATTAATCAATATGTCAGCATAACCACTGAAATTTTCGCCGGAAATTCCGCCAGTATTCGATGAATTTCCTTCAATGAGAAAGGAATGAAAGCTTAAAGGGTTGTCGTCTCCTTTGTGATCATTAAATGATGATGATGATAGATATTTGTTGGAAGAGGAATCGCCTTCGGAGGAGTTATTTGAAGTTGTCAATCAAATTGGTGGTAGTAAATCTCTGGTCGATGATGAGATTTCTTATTCATTCATTAAAGCTTATTGGGGCATAATAAAGGAAGATGTTGGAATGCGATTAATGGGTTCTTTTCTTATGGGAAGATGGATGCTGATTGGAAGGACACTCTTATTCTTCTCATCCCTAAAGTTAATAATTTGTTAGTTCCATCTAATTTCAGGCCGATAAGTATTTGAAAGATGATTTATAAGATTGTGACTAAAATTCTTCTAAATAGAATTAAATTCATTATGCCTAAACTTATTTCCAAAGAGCAAATAGTTTTTGTGAAAGGTCGGTCATTGTCGGAGCATATTTTAATAGCTCATGAAGTGTTTCATAAATTTAGATTTTCTAAAGCTTCGAAAGGTTTTGTTTCTTTCAAAATTGATATGTAGCAGGCTAATGATAATATGGGATGGGCAACCTTGAAGTAAGGGCTGGAGTATTTTGATTTTCCTTATAAATTTTCTAGGCTTATTATTGACTGCGTTGAAGATCCCATATTTGCTGTCATGGTAAGTTCTATTTCATCTGATTGGATCAAGGCTAGAAGCGGCTTTCGACAAGGTTATCGCTTGCTCCATTTTAACTCAATTTATGCTCCCAAGTATTATCTAATACTCTTATTAAAAAAAAAAAGGTTCTAGTGGTTTTAAAATTTTGTCAAATGCTCCTAGGATATCTCATTTGTTGTATACATATGACATTCTTATTTTTTCTGAAACTAATATCAAGTTAGTGAAGGAAATCAAGAGTATTCTGATAGATTTTTGTAATTGGTCTGAGCAAAAGATGAATTTTCAAAAATCTGTGATTCTTTTTGGGAAGTCGGTCAAGAGGAGGAAAAAAATTATTTCTAAAATTATGGGTTTCAAACCAGTTAAGGAGATGAGTTATCTGGGTGTGAAAATTGCACTGAGAAGGCTTGTGGGTGCTGATTTTCATAATATCTTAGACAAATATTTGGGGAAATTAAATGATTGGGGGAATAAATTCATTTCCTTAGCTCGTAGGTTTATTCTCCTTAAATCTATAATTATTTCGTTTCCCATTTTTCTATCTACACATTCTCTTGTACCGAAGGGAGTTTTGAAAGATCTTGATAAAATGCGTAGGAATTTCATATGGCATAAACAAGATGGGAAGAATGGACTTCATTTTGTGGGTTGGGATGTCCTTTGTAAGCCGAAGAAATTCGGTGTTCGTGGGCTTCATTCGTGTGATAGAAAAGTGGGGCCTTTAAGGGCAAAGTTGGCATGGAACTTCATAAATAACTCTGATTCTCTTCTATATAGAATTCTACATGATAAATATGGAGGTTGTAGCCATAAGTTTGAGGCGAAGATTGGCTCTTCTTCTTCTTGGAAAATTCTATATGATGGGGCTAAGTCTCTTGCTCCCATTGTAAGATGGAATATAGCGGGTGGAAAGTCCATTAATGTATTAAAGGATGTTTGGGTGTTGGACAAATGCTTCAAGAAGTGGCCAATGTTTATTGCTGGTTCTGTTTAGAAGGAACTTCAGAAATTTTTTGGTGAACAACTTATGGTTCTTTATTTGCAAAATCCAGATCTGTCATGATTCAGTTAGGGATCAGCTGGAACTTGCTTGTCAATGCTGTAGCAAACTATTTCATTCTTAGCATTTGAGGCTTCGGTTTAAGGGCGTACAGGGAATGAATATTGGAAATTGATTAGGATGATTAAGCTGAATCCTCGGCTGAAAGGTTTTTGCTGGCGTATATTTAACAATGCATTTCCTAGATTCCAATATTTGATGTATAGAAGATTAAAGGATGATAATGGGTGTCCTAGAGGCTGTAATGCTGTGGAAGATTTAGCTCATGTGGCACTGAGTTGCATGAAGCTTGTTTAGGTGATACATTGTTTGAACAAGTGGGGTTTTGATATTCTGAATTTCAGTTCGTTTAATGAATGTTGTATGTGGTTGGAAAGGGTTGCTTCTAAAGAGGGTTTTCTAGCTAATCTTTATTGTTCGGTGGTATATTTATCTTGGAAAGCTAGGAATCAAGTTGTTCATGGCAGTTCCAAAAACAGTTTTCTTGTGATATCAGCGAATTCGGTAAGCTATGCTTCTATTTCATATTATGTTGTATATGGTAATTCAAATTCAGGCCACTAGGGTGTTAATCAGTCTTCTCAACTGTTGTTTAATCATTGTCACACTCCTCCCGATTGGATCAAAGTTAATGTGGATGCATCCTTGTTACCTTCGTATAAAGCTGGAATTGGTGGAGTTTTCTGAGACCACAAAGGTAGATTCTTGTTAGCATTTGGATTTTTAATTGTTTACATTGGGATGTCTCTCAGTTGGAGCTGTTAGCTATTCATTCATTAGGAAGGAATATTCAAGAGTGGATGTTGCAATACAAAGGGATTATCATTGAAGGGGATAATTATAATATCATTAAATTTGTACAAGAGGCTATGAGAAAGGTGGATGTTGCAAATTGTGGCCATTGGGTAGAGGAGCTCTCATTTTTGAATGATTTTAATCAAGTTATTTTTAATTTTTTTCACATAGGAATTGTAATAAGTTAGTTGATGTATGCACTAACTTTACTCTTATTAGTAATCTTTTTTGGGATGATGTTAGTAAGAATAATATTCCTCCTCCTTTTCTTGAATTATTAAAGGAGGAATGTGATTGTATTGATTTCGCTAGCAATGTAGTTCCAACTCAACTAGGAGTAGGGCTGCAAACGAACCCGAGTATGTGAGTGTTCATGTTTGTGTTCATTAAATGTCAGCTTGTTCAAGTTTGGTTCATATTTCGAGCTTTATTGTTTGTGTCCATGTTTGGTTCATTTAAATTAATGAGTGTTCATGTTTGATTCATGTTCGTTCGTTTAGTGCTTATCGAGCTTGTTTGCGAACATATTTAATGAATTTTTTTTAACTATCAAACAAACATGTTCATGAACATATCTATGAACAAACATATTTATAATAAAAGCAATTGTCTATGTAACAAAGGCAATGATTATTTATATTTATTAATTTTATAGTCAAATATTAATTATTTTTATCGAGCTTATTCACGAGTTCAAAATCGAACACGAATCGAGCTTTTATCGAGCTTGTTCACGAACTTCAAATGATGTTGTTCGCGAACATAAATGAGCCGAACACATTAGTGTTAAAGTTTGTTTATTTAAGAATCGAGTATTTAAAATGTTGTTCAAGTTTGTTTGTTTAGTTAATTAAACGATCACAAACGAGCTTTAATCAAACCAAACAACGAATAGCTCGTCGAACGATTGGTTCGCTTGCAGCCCTAACTAGGAGTAGTCTTCAACACCAAGTGAAAGCAAGAATGACATATAACCTATTACCAAGGAGGAAGTTGTTCTTGATGCCCATAAGACTAAGAGTGCTTGAACTCACTCACCTTTCACTCCTACCTTCTTCTTTAAGAAGTTTATTATATATTTGTTTGTTGCTTTGACTTTCCCATTCATTTGAGAGTGGTGGATTGAGCAAACTTGAGGCGAATGCCTTGTGATTGACATAAGATGCTGATATTTTTGTCAATAAAATGTGGGTCATTATTTGTTATTGTGATGAGGGGTCGTCCATCCTGCAAATTATGTCGAACTAAAGAAAGTTCTAGATGACATTGACATTGGTCTAAGTGACTTATCCTTTCTTCAGTCAGTGAAAAAGTCCACAATTACTAGTGTGAAATTTGTTAAAAGGTGCTCACCTTGCTAATTGTGTCCTCACCAACTCTAAGAAACAACAATCCTCTCCTAACCTCAACCTTTGGAGTAATGAAGACTATGAGATAAAAATCTTGAATTTTTGAAAGTAGACTTTGAAGAAAGGTGAGCACCTTTTAAAATATTTCAGGATGAAGTTGTTTAGTTTGACGATTAGCCTAATTAATCGGTGAACATCCTACAATTACCTTAATATTGTTAGGATTCACCTTAATGCTCTTGGATGTCAAGAGGATACCTAGAAACTTTCTTGAACATGTGCTAAAAGTACACTTTGGGTCATATATTATATTTTTTCAACATTGTGAATGTCCTTCAAGTCCAGTATGTGTTATTCTTGGCGACTCGTTTTTCACCAATAAATTTTTTAGGTAAACCTCCATATTTCTACCCTTATACTCCATAAAGACTCGATTTATCATCCTCTAATAAGTCACCCCAACATATAGGCCTAGTGTCATATTTGTAACAGTAGAGACCCTTCTCTATGATAAAGGAAATTTTCTCATAATCACTCGGATGTATCTTGATATTATGATAGCATGAGAATATTGCAAATCTAAATCCAAGTGCTGTGATTTTGATGATAACAAACATTATTATTTTTTTGCTGCTATCTCCTGTTAATTGTTATTATTACATATATGTTTTATTTTTTGTGCACAAAATATTTCAGGTCCACTGTACACTTTGCAATTGTTTAGCTCAAGATTGGATAGAATAGGGTTGAAAAGTCTGTAATTTTATATTTCCTTATTTTAGTTTTCTTGAATCAAAAATATATTTGGTGGATGCTAAGCTTGGTAACCATGCACACACACACTCAAGGGAGTGAGCTAGTGAGAAAATAATTTTTTGGACGTCATACAATACAATCTACATCATACTATATGATCAGACAAACAAAAAACATTAATAGCTAATTATTTCAATTAAAGCAAGTTTGAACAAATCGTACTGGATTATCAATATCATACGGGAGGATATGTTGAAATTTTGATCCTAACCGCTAATCACAATTTAGGCAATATTTTAAAATTCAAATTTTGAACTAATCGTACCAAACAATTGGTATCGTACTGTACGATTTCATTAAATCTTGCCTAAATAAATCTTGTGATTGGGGAAATAGTTTTGATTAATTTATTGATTCAGATCGTACTTGATGATCGTAAACGATCGTACTATATGACATGTGATGAGCATGGGACGATAATTTATCACCGCCCATTGTACAGAACGATAAAACAAGATGTTTCAACTAATCGTCCTGGATGATAGGGGACAATCATACTATACGACCCACGGCGTACATGGAATGATATTTTATTGTCGCCCATCATACAAGACGATAAACCAAAATGTTTCAAATAATCATACTGGGCAACTATTCAAATCATCTTGGACAATCAATGTAATCCTTTGAACTGATTATACTTGTGCATTACAATTCGTGTAGTACTAACAAAGTGATTTGAACTAATCATACCATATGAACTGATATCGTACTGTACAATCAATGTCGATAGAATTAAATTTTAGGACTATTTTTTAGGCCTTGTATTTAGCTCTCTCAATTAGTTTGTTTGATACTTTTTGCTATTGAGTGTTCTTGAGAGAGAGCCTTGATATGATAATCTAGGAGAGCTTTGGGAGGAATGAAAGGGAGAACTTGTGTGTGAAGGAGCAGCATGAGGGGTTCACACAGTTGCTCCAAGCTAGTGTCTTGTCTTGTTCCTCCAAGTATCTGTCTAAGTATCTTAGGTGGCTCTAGAGAGAAATTCATCAACTCATTGTCGTAGTTCTCTGCCATCACCTAGAGGGTGAGAAAGAATGCATTAGTTCTATGTCATCATCAGGAGGGCGAAAAATGATTCTGACATTCTTTGCCTTCTTCAGGAGAGAGAAAAAGGATTTTGATTCTCCTCCATCACTAGGAGGGTGAGAAAGATTTCAGTTCTCCGCCACACCGACGTTAGTTAGCATTATGGTGTTCTTCCTTATCTTATGCATAATAGGTTGTGCTTCTTACCACATGTTTAATCTATGGCAGATGACTTCTGTATCAATGCATTGCATCCATATAACTGCCGACGTAAAAACATCAAGGTCATCCTTGAGGGCCTGGACTAGCTTACCTCAAATTGCTAAGATAAATGATGTGCTCAATCTAATATTATCTTCCATTGGAGCTACTCCAACCTTTTCACGTATATGCACATTTCATGAAAAGTTTGACATTCATTTATTTAAGAGGGCCTAAAATAAAGAAATTTAAAAAATTGAGATGAACATGAATCATGGTGGCATGATCATTAAATTTTCATAATAAAAACAAACACAATTAACAAGTTAGCTCAACAAGGAAAATAGAATCGAGTGATAACTGGAGTAGGACCTTATATAAATAATTCTAAACCTTAAATTCTGATTGAAATTGATCCATGCAAGGTAGAGAAGAAATTAATGCAACAAACGTTCTGTTAATAATTTCGATGGCTTCAGCAAAAACCTTAATGAATGACAGGCTTGAGGGGATGCGCCCTCAGTTTAGACAAGTCCAGATTAGCGTCCAGTTCTTCATCCAGTTCTCCAACAACGCTTCTGCAGGTTTCAAATATACATGAGAACATTAGCCAAGATTAATAAATAGGTTAGAATTCATCTCAAGAAGAAGCCATTAGTTCTGGAAATCACATATAGAGCTGTGTGCGAAATTATGACAAGAGAATGATATGATAGTGTTATAGATGTGGTCAGATTGGGCATAGGGTAGGTGAGTGTCTCTAGTAGGACTTGATAAACGTTCTTAGCCAAGGTCTGAGAATTTTATTAGATCAATAGGGAGGCCAAGGAAAATTTTGGCATGCATATTTACTGAGGGATAATCTAGTAAAGTTAGTGGTTCTAGCACTATGGAAACAGTGGCGGAGCCAGAAATTTTATTCCGATGGCCTAAATTAAAATATTTTGTTTGTCGTCTCCAAGAGAAGTGCTATGGAAAGTTCTGGAAAAGAAAGGGGTTAATAATGCTTATATTCAAGTCGTTAAGGATATATATGTAGGAGTTGTTAGATGTGTCTAGACACAAGGTAATTTGACCAAGTATTTTCCTATTTCAGTTGGATTACATCAAGGATCAGCTTTAAGCCCATATATTTTTACTTTAGTCATGGATGTTCTCACTGGACATTTGCAAGAGGTTATATCCTAGTGTATGTTTTTCCCTGATGATATTTTTCGTGTTGGTAAGACTAGATAGGAAATTGAAGGAAACTTGAATTATGGAGGTCATCCTTAGAGTCTAAATGCTTTCATTTAAGCTGATCCAAAACTGAAAATATGAATTGCAATTTTAGTAATAATAGTTCTAGTAGCGGGATTGTGACTTTAGATAATCAAGCTATTAAGAAGTGTACACTTTTTAGATATCCTAGGTCTATTCTTTAGAGTGATGGTGAAATAGATGAGGATATTATTATTAGTATCCAAGTTGGATGGTTGAAGTGGAGGAATGCATCGGGCTTATTGTGTGATAGAAAAGTCCCCCTCAAACTTAAGGGAAAATTCTATAAGATGGTGGTTAGACCTGTAATGCTTTAGGGTATAGAATGTTGGCCATTAAAAGAGAAGCATAATAGTCAGTTAAGTGTTGCAGAGATGAGAATGCTTAGGTGGATGAGTGGCTTTACTCTTAGAGATAGGATAAGAAATGAGCATATACGTGAAAAGGTTGGAGTAACTCTAGTGGAAGATAAGATTAGAGAGAAACGCTTTAGATGGTTTGGCCACATAAAATGGCAGTCTTCTGATGACTCAATTAGGAAAGTAGATATATTAGATTTGACTTATAGTAAGAAGGGCAGAGGTAGATCAAAAAAAGACTTGGTTAGAAAATATTAGAAATGACCTTTCTTTATTAGGTTTAAATGATAATTTAACTTCTAACAGGACACAATGGAGAAAAAGGATTCACGTATCCAACTTAACATAATGGGATAAAGGCTTGATGTTGTTGTTTGTCATCTAGAATGTTAGAATACCTTAAAATAGTTATCCATGAGCCTTTGGTGATTCTCATTTGGATTGTCTTGTCCAGTTAAGACCACATTTTACTAACTAGAAGCACCATATTTGCCAATGGAAAGATATTTGGCAAACCTCTTCCATTGAATAACAAGAAAGGTGGCATATGCAAATTATGATGCACATATCCTAGTCAAGGTAGAGTCTAGTGGCAAAAGAACTCTAGTTTCTCTCTCTTCATTCTCTTTTTTCTATTCCTTTCTTGGGCTCCCTTCCATGAGAAATGAGGGACATATTTATAGTTTTTTGAGAGTGGCATGACCAATAAATAGGATGGAGATCAAGGGTAAGTTGGGAGTTGTTTGAAAGGACGGCCGATGTTGATTCTCTTGATAGTGAACTATTTATTGAGTTTTTGAATGTTTTAATGATATCAAAATTTGGCGATCTTGGCCTCGTTGAATTTGTTTCGTTGAGCTGCTCGTTTCAACTATAAGCAAGTCACATTTTGAAATCATTTAGTCATCCATTTTATGGTTTGAACTTTCTAAATGAGCTCCAAGTCTCCAATTTGGGCCCATTTGGGATAATAGTGCCACTATTTGGTGAATGTGTGGGTGGGGGGGGGGGGGGGGGGGCATATGCCCCCCTTCCCTCTGCCTAAGTATGGCAGGAAAACCAATTGGGAGCCCAAGAAAGCTCAGTTTCTCTAACCCTAGTCCAACCACATATGAACGGTTTAAATCAGCACGTGGCTGAAGATGCTCTGGATGTAGCTATAGGTATGGTTTATGTGTTTGATCTGCATTATCATGATTTGAAACATGCTTGGTCTGGTGTTCGGACTTAATAATTTTTCCATCTGAAGACTGAAGTTGAAAATAGAATAGCATACATGTTATCTCCTCTGATGATATACAACCCTAGAACAAGTTGCTGGACGCCTTCCTGGGAGAGAAGAAAACTTTGTTAGAGAAATAAAAAAAAACTAATAATCAAAATGGAAAATTAGGTTTGTGGCAGTTGCAAACTAAGTACATATTTTAGGCCAACTTGGGTTGGTCAGTTTTTTTTTTTTTTTTTAAATTCCAACGTAAGTTCAATATGTTGGAATCATGAAATTAATATATAATGGACAAATAGTATTAAATACATAAACTCTTTCTGGACATTTGGTATACATGGTCCAAATGTACATTTAAATCACCAATGGACAATTCATTTGGTTTGCATTTTATCCTGTTTATCAGAAAAATTTTACTGCATAATACAATGATAAGTTGCAGAATTCTTGAACCATGCCAGGAAAATAATAAAACTTCGAGCACAATTATTTGAAGTTTCAAGAAAATTTGTATCAAAGATCTCATACATCTGATATAAATTTACGGGATTTGATGAGATTTTCACTAACGTTCATGATCATAAAGAGATCAATTCTACTAAACTTTAAAAGAGTGCATAGAGAGATTAAACATCATGCGAATAAAGACAAATATATCACTTTATCTAAATTAATGTCTAAGAGAGAACACAATGTGTTATGATGATGATGGTTGAACTCGGACAACAAGATGTTGACATTCCTTCTCTCCTCTTTTCTGCTACGAGAGTTTCTCTCTTGTTCTTCTATCATTCTTTACAAGTGATTATGAGATTATTTACAAGTAAAGAACTTTTAGTAAGTAACATCAATTATCACCCACCATTGAAGATTTCATTGTATACTTTCATAGTAGCTTCTATTTAAAAACTTCTTATAGCCTCCATTTAAGATTTTGTGATAGCTTCCATTTAAATAGTTCATGTTGTTGAAGTGAGCAAAAAATTTTAATAAAACAAAATTTTGACTCAACTCTTGACAAAGCAGCGTAACAATTTAGATCATAGGTTTTTTCACCAATTAGGACCGTATAAATGATAGATTCAATACAGAAGTACATCCAAATCAATAGCAAGACCCATAGCAATGACACAAAGAAACCAGAAGAAAAAAAAAAAGAAAGATGGCATTTGAGTGCAAAATTCAACCATTTGGGAATTAGAGACCTCATGCAACTGATATTAAAAAAACGTGTTTTCTAAAAAAAAAAAATTCATGTGCATATAGCAACTTGTGCCTATTAAATATCATTTTTTTAATTTTTTTAGGAACAAATTAAATAGATAATACAATAAGCTTGCAAATCATTATTATTATTTAACGCAAATTATCATACACTTCTTCATGCATAATATATTTTATAAATATGCTATATGGGGTGACGGTTTTATCTCATCACTCAACTAAAAAGCTATAACCACCTATGCTCTGTACAAATCATATCGCATGTATTGACTGTATTAAACCTCAGAATTTAATTACTCTGATAGCACTTTTTGTCATGCCCCTCAAATGAGTAGGATAGCATGAACTTATATATTACCTATTGATGCATAATGAGTAGTTTGTTAAAAAATAAATAGTATATATATTTAAATGTTTAATAATAAAATGAAATAAGCTTAAGAAATTTGATTTTATGTGAGATAAATTGGCAATTATATGTTTATGATAACCTACATAGATTGGGTGATAAAGTTGAGCCTATATGGAGACGAGACTCAAATTCATATGTTTATAATAACCTTTAGAGATAGGGTGATAAATGTGAGCCCATATGGAGGCAAAAAAGATCACTAAATTGATATATTTATAATAATTTGCGCATATAGGGTGACAAAAGTGAGCATATATGGAGACAAAGGGATCCTAAAATTAATATTTTTATAAAGACATATGCAGGTAAGACGACAAAGGTGAGCCCTTATGAGATAAAAAGATATTCAATATATAGCTTTCGGGCTAAGTTTTCAACCCCTATTATATGTGATAAGGGTTTGATCACAAATACAATCCACTATCTTATAGTGTCCAATGAACCTAGACCTACATCCATGATATACTTGTATATAAATAAACCATACGTTGGTATTAAGCAATAAATGAAATTTTACATGCTCTTCGCCTTTAATTGATTATGCTTGACACTTTAGTTGGCTTCTCTCTTTTCCCTCTTCTAATTTCAAAAGGCTTATTTGAGTTCCTTGAGGGATTGCAAAAAATAACTAATTAAGGAATTGGGATTTTTATAGAAGAAACAAGAATAATGGGTAAAAAAAATTTTCTACCAATGCTTAGGAAGCTAGATGTGCCTTTAAAGGCACGCCAAAGGAGAGAAAGAGAAAGAGAGAGAGAGAGAGAGAGAGAGAGAGAGGATTTCAGATGATTTTTGTAAGAAGAATAGTTCACTATTGCTTCAAGCATCAATTTTACATACCAAGGACCCATATTTAAAAAATAAGAATTAAGTTATATCTATGCAAAATTCAGAATGCCCAAAATATTCAAGCAATCAACAAAAAAACATCAAGTCTTTATCCCACTACGTGGGCGGCCTAACATAAATCCTTTTTTCTCCATTTTGTCCTATTAAAAGTCAAATTCTCGTTTAAATCTAATAAAGAAAGGTCATTCCTAATATTTTCTAACAAGTCTATTTTAGTCTACCCCTACTTTCTTAACATATAGTCTAAATCTAATACCATCTACTCTCCTTCACCGGGTCATCGGAAGGGCCGCCCGTTTATGTGACCAAACCATCTAAGTCACTCTCTCTAATCTTATCTTTCTACTGGAGCTACTCCAACCTTTTCACGTATATGCCTCATTTCGAATCCTATCTCAAGGGTAAGCCAACTGCATCCACCTGAGCATCCTCATCTCTTTTGCCACACTTTAAGACTTAGTATTATCGCTTCTCTTTTATGACCAACATTCGGCACCATAAAGCATTGCAGGCCTCACTATCATCTTATAGAATTTTCCCTTAAGTTTGAGGGGTACATTTATATCACATAACAAGCTTGATGCATTCCTCCACTTCAACCATCCAACTTAAATTCTGCTGATAATATCCCCATCTATTTCACCATCACTCTGAACAATAGATCCAAGATATCTAAAACATGTACTGTTATTAATGACTTGATCGCCCAAAGTCGCAATCCCCTCACGAGGTCTATTACTACTAAAATTACACTCCATATATTCCGTTTTAGATCTACTCAAGCGAAAACCTACAATTTTTTAAAGGATTCATGTCATTATTCTAGCAATAAAAAAAAACATTTACATTATGGATGGCATCATCCCTTGAAAATAAGAAATTTCCTTAATTTGTATCATGAAATATAGCTTACCATGCTAGATAAGGAAGATTTGTGAAAAGCATCGTGCAAGATTCTTTGATTCCTTTGGAAAGAATAATGCAAGATTTTTTTATTCTTTCCAATTGAAGTTTTACCTTGGTCATCCCCCTCTTCTTAAAATTTAAAATGCCAATTTACAATGAACTCCCTCCTAACCTTCTATTAGTAATTTTACAATTTCTTATAGGTCTCTTGAATTATTATATTTCCTATCCTCGCATACTCACTCATACCACATAAATCCCTCTATATATCCCCTCATTCTCTCTCCCCTATATAGAATAGCCACAAAACAACTCTCTCGCTCACCTTAGCACCTACCTTCCCTCCTCTCTTTAGAAATCTTAACAAACTCCATTGTCCTTCTCATTATTCTAACAAACTCCATTGTTGATATCACTCTCATAAACTTTATATTTGCCTGATAAAAACTACCCAATACTTGTTGTATTTCTCCTATTTTAAGTCTTAAAGATCTCTCTCTTTAGATAATACTTTGTTTTAACTTTTCAATATGTAACTTCAATTTTGGCTCAATGTTTAAAATTACGTATTCGGGTATTGAGGCGTTTTTCATTCGTGAGGCGAGGCATAAGCCTCAAGGCGTTTTGAGGCGTAAGCCTCAAAATAGATTGCGTAAACATAAAATGATAAATTTTTTATATAATAATGAGTGAATAATATAAAACATAAAAAAAAGTATAAGATATGAAGTGAAATCAAAATATCTCAATAATAAGACAACATGAAATATAGTTCAACTCAAAATTCTATCTTTCCCAAATCCCAATATTCTTTTCATTAACATATAATTCAAATTTCCAAAAATAAATAGCAATGACATATCACATAAGAACTCATAAGCATCGGCACTGTCATCACTAAGGGGTTCTTCATTTGAATCATCATTATGATGAAATGCTCTCTCCCCTTCCTCCTCTCCTATAGAGTCCAATGTCGGGCATTTACTACAAGATTTATGTAAGTTTTAATATATATATAGCATGAGACGTAAGCCTCATGCCAGTGAGGCGAGGCGAGCCTCAAGGCGGGCCTCAACCAAGTTGAGGCGCAAGCCTCATAAAAAACTTGAGGCGTAAGCATCAAGGCGTTTTTTACTGGAATTGCGCAAAGGCGAGCCTCATATTGCGCAATTTTAAACCATGTTTTGGCTAATGTCATGATATTCAAATAGTTTACTTCAAATTTATGAAATTGGAATATTTTTGTAGCTTTCTAAGGATGTACCTTAAATTTTAAATGTCCTATAGTCATGGCTAGGAAAAAAAAACTTCAAGGTCTTTTTTCCTATAACTAGAAACTCTCTCTCTTGTATTCTAATCTAAATAGCTTCTCCTCTTATCTTAACATTATTTCCCTAATATCCTTCCATAACTCTCCCTCACTCTCTATTCCGACTCTCCTATCTCTTATTAAGAATACGCAAAAATTAGCAACCCCTCTCCCACGCTTCCTCTCTCGTTCCTCTAACAAACAATCATAAACTCCCTGTTTCCCTTTGTCATTTGTTGTAATAAATATATTTATATCCACTTAATAAAAACACGTCTAAATAGTCATATTCTAGCAGGCTCCTTACCTCTATCTCCCAAAATACCCACTAATACAATACCCCCATTCTCCCTCAACTACGACTCATTCCCTCAAACTTCATCCCTACTCAATAAAGAAAACGTGAGACCTCTACTCCCCCACCTATTTTCAACATAACACCTCTATATATCTCTCTACCTACTACTTTCCTACCCAAGCACTGGTTCATCTCTCCACCAACCCTCACCCCATTTCCCTCTCTTTCTCTTCCTCTCTCTACCCACTGTAGTGAAATAGTATAAGAATTCTAATTGATAGAATTAGATTCCCACATGAAAATTGCTTCTGCTTCTCCATACTACATTTAAAGGCTTTCTAACATGTGACCATGACAACAAATAGAGATCAATATGCCTTGTGAATGCAGTGAAAACTCAATAAACAAATGAGAGAGAATGAAGAGAGAAGCATAGAATTTCATAATAGAAAGGTGGATCAGTGATGACATCTTCTACAAAAGTGTAGAGATGTGTACTCATGGAAAAGAACCCAACTCAACTTGTTTGTGATTCATGGATCAAGCATTGAAACTTAATGCTATTGTATAGTAAAAAGATGTTGGAGAATGGTGGCATGCCTCGGGTTTCAACAATTAAATGCTTGCAATAATGGGTAGGCAGTGTAGGGTTTTGTTACCTTCTTTTTCTTCTATGATCACAAACCAAAATAGGAGTTTACATTTGACATAAAATAATATAGATCATTTCATAGTTATGATTTACATGGAGATTGTTGAGTGATATAATACTAAGCAATGTTCCCTTAAATATGTTTGCATCAAGTAATCAAAGACCATGATTTATTTGAACTCCGTGCTTCAAAAAAAAAAACCTCATTTGCACTTCAAATTGCACTTTATGCATTGATAAACTTGGTTGCGCATTCAATTCACCCTTGGCACGCCTATTCCACAAGGTTTATTATGCCTTGTGCTTCGACTAATGGAGGTGTATTTTCTGGAGGAATAAAGGTGTGGAGGAATGCTTTTTAATTTGTTTCTCATAAAATTACATAAGAAATTTATACTAAAAGCAAATTAAAAAACAGTTCATATATAATTATCAATCTCCACAATTATATAGGGTGCCATGAAGAACGCATATCTTGCCATTGGCTTAAGCATCAATCATAATTACCAAGAATATTCCCTAATCAGATACCTAAACTTATCATAGCTTAACAATTTTCTGTCAGCCCAAACAAGAGTATAGTCAACAATAAAGGAAATAACATGTTTTTCTATTTGAAGTATTGTTCTAGAAATTACAGGCAGAGGGCAAACCTTAGTGGAGTAAACCCGCTCATGGGATTCATCAAGAATGATATTTGTTGCTTGATCAAAGCCTTTCAAGATTCCCTACAGATATATTCCAACATTGTCAACTGTACATTAAGCATGACACCAAAATTACTTCAAATAGTACAATTAAAATGGAGTATAGAGGAAAGTGGGTAGCAATTCATAACTTTCTGCATATATGTAATATTGTATACATATTTGTAAAAAAGAAATTTTATAACAAATGATTAATTTGACAAATTTCAATAAAAATAATTAGCAAACCATGAAATGGATTAATGCTCACCACGATATTGCGCCCATCATTTGTTATAACTGATATTGTCTCTGCATAAAAATAAATAAGAGTAAAGGAAAATATTTAAGATATCATATGTAAAAACTCTGTTTACCTAACATTTTAAAAGAAAAACTGCAATGCATTTATAAGAGAACAAAGAAGAAAAGGAAGTTGTAAAGATGAAGCATTAGATCACTTACGGTCTACAAGAGATTCAAGGCCTGGGCCAGTTGACATCAGGTTTCAGATCAGTTAGATCTATACAATAAGTTGTAACAGAATAGCTCCCACCCCTGGAAAACATACCAACATGATGATCCGAAAAAAAAAAAAAAAATCAGTATTCTTCCAGCCTTCCATTTTCATGCATAATGTTGAAGTCCAGCCGTTCCCATTGCAAAGGATCCGACAGTCACAGAAATCAATCCATGAGAAGCTCACATGGATCACGCCATAATGAAGGAACTAATTTAGGAAAAAGTGTATTAGGAATTTTATGTATTAAATCTGTAATTTTATTGTTTCCTCGTTAAGATATCTTGTATAGATCTATAAATAGGGAAGATATTATATAATAAAGACAAGCTTTTCCCTCTCAAACTTACTGTTTTCACACATAATAACAACAAAAATACCCAGACCTAAAAGAAAAGAAAATGAATTGTCAAAGGAAAACATAGAATAACTCTACTGGAGAAAAAGAAATTTAGAAATTAAAACAGATAAAATACCAAACATCAAAATAAACTGTTAAATAACCGACGGCGATATTGATCACAATTGGCAAATTATCATAATAATCTCGTCCCTTCTGTTGCTCAAATAACATTGCAACAAAAAGAAACCACGCCCGATCAGGAAGCTAACCCCTCCAATCCACCATTTTGATCGAACAACACAGCTCGCCAAAAGAAACTTAGATCATGCTTCCGGGATCATTTAGCCACATGTATTTAGAATGGATTCATAAGAATTCCAAGTGATACCTAAAGGAACTTGATTGGGTGTAAAAGCAATTGTAAAGAATTTGTTAATCCAATTTGGTTAAAATAAAACGTGGTTTAGTTTTTCTTTATTTCTTTGTCTGACAGAAGCTAGAGTGTAGTATCACCGATAAAATGAGGGTATTAAGATTATCTTCTAATTGGACGCTTACAGAATAGGCTAGACAAGCTTGTTAATTGACTAAATCGTTAACAAATCAAGCAAATATTGATTAGAAGGCTTAGACAAGCTTGTCAATTGCTTAGATCAGAAAAAACAAACGCAAATTATGAATTAATCCAACTTCAAATGATAAGACTCCATACTAACAAACATGATAACCAAATGAAAATAAAATTAAACCATATTAAATTACGATTTAGCAAGAAAATTATGAATAGAAAAGTGTATAACAGCCAATAAAATATGAAGTGCCAATCACTAACAAGGTTATATAATTAGTTCGGAATGAAGTATCATCCTTTTTTTGTGCGAAAGTTGAGGGCATATCCCAGTAATAAAAATAAAAATGAACAGGGCACCAAAGACTTGGATTGTTCAAAAGTACAAGATAGTCAGCGAAAGAAAGATTAAAGATAAAAAGGCTAAGCGAACATGCTAAGTTGAACCCAAAAACATAAAAGATCAGTCCCATAAAAAGATAAAATGAGGGAAATGATACATTAAAAAGGAAACATAAAAAAGTCATTATCCTCTAGCAAATGTGACAAAACCAATAGAAAGGTAATATAAGAATATGATCAACTGGAGTGACACTAATGGGAGAAATTATTCTGTGCATTACAGACGTAGAGCTAGGTTCGGACGCCAATAAAATTGTTACACGTGGTATGCTTACGTGGAAAGTCCGGGATATTTATTTGAGTTGCAACCCGAGCCAGTCCAAAGTTATCTTGTCAGCCCGACTGAAGACGGACACCCGCCCTCTCAAAATAAAGGTAAAAAGATGAAATGGCGGAAATTTTTCACATTTCAAGCGCCTATACAGTTTTCAATTTCCGACATTCGCAGTTGTACGAGGTTCCTGCAAAAAATTCTTCTGAAAACTTCCAGCATTCTTTTTTGCTCAAATGGAGTCACCTGCAAAAAAAGAGATACGTTATTGCGTACAACAGTTAAATGTACTCGGTATTTTTTAATATTTAGTGCGTATTTGCTAAATAAATCATTAAAAAAAAAACATTTCGATAAGGATAAAAGATTATATATTTCTTAACTTCTCCATGATTTTTACGTATTTTATGCATATATTCTGCTTATTCTCTGTGCATTTGTTGAAAACTCAAACTCTAAAATTTTAACATAAATATTATGAATCTTAAAACCATAAAAAAAAAATATATTTCAATAAAAAAAAAAGATTAGTCATTTCTTACTTTCAGATTAATTTTAGTGTAAATAATGTTTGATTTCTGCTTATATTCTGCGTACCTTCTGCGTACATATTGCGTAGCAATATCTTCTGTTTATCTTATTTAATATTTATTTTCTTAATTTATGCAAATCTACGTCGGTCCTATCTCTTATCACGGCTATGTTTCAACATTCAAAATAATCTTAATAATTTTGCCAAGATAATTCCTCCTGATGTTGAAGACAAACTGAAGAACTTAAACATTTACCAATTTTTTCAATTTCCTGGATTCGAGCAAAACGCCCCACTTATTTACCAGCTGATGATAATGTGGAATATTTCAAAACAAAAGTTTATTATAAATGATCATGTTATACCTTTCACTGCTGATGAATTGACCCTCCTTTTTAGTCATTCAAACAGAGGTGAAGATATTTTCTAGCTTATCTTGCCCCCTACAGTAGTCACCTTAAAGGATATAAAGTTGAAAATGCTATAATTAAATAGACATAGCCCCCAGAGACTATGTTTAAAGCATTTATTATATATTTATGTTCAAATTTATTTTTCCAACAAAGCAACTTCAAAACCCCTAGGTTGCTACAAATAATATCAAATAATGTAGATGAATTTTCATCAATTAACTGGGCATGGTCGATTTGAGAATGCTTGGTTGAAGAGTTTAATAATGTATCTATCAAGATTTCAAAGAACAAGCCAGCTGGTTACATCAATGGTTTGTGCATCTGCTATTTGATTTCACACACAAAACCATTGATGTAACTAGCTGGCTTGTTCTTTGAAATCTTGGTAGATACATTATTAAACTCTTCAACCAAGCATTCTCAAATCGATCATGCCAGTTAATTGATGAAAATTCATCTACATTATTTGATATTGTTTGTAGCAACCTAGGGGTTTTGAAGTTGATTTGTTGGAAAAATAAATTTGAACATTAATACATAATAAATGTTTTGAAAATAGTATATAAGGGGCTATGTCTATTTAACTCTAGCATTTTGAACTTTATATCCTTTGAGGTGATTACTGTAGGGAGAAAGAAAGTCAGGAAATCTCTTCACTTATGTTTGGAAGACTAGTAAGGATGATCACTTCATCAGCAGTGAAGGGAAGTATAACATAACCCTTTATAATAAAACTTTATTTTAAAATATTCCACATAGTCATCAGCTGATAAATAAATATGACGTTTTGCTCGAATCCAAGAAATTGAAAAAATTGATAGATATTTAAGTTCTTCAATTTGTCTTCAATATCAAGACGAATTATCTTAGCAAAATTATTACAGATTGTACTGAATATTGAAACATAACAGCGATAAGAGATAGGACTGACGTAGATCTGCGAAAATTAAGAAAATAAATATTAAAAAAGATACGCAGAAATTTCGTAGAAGATACGCATAAGATATGCAGAAATTACGCAGAAGACGCAATAGGTACACAAACGGTATGCAGAATATACGAAGATATCAAACAATATTTACACTAAAATTAATCATAAGGTAAGAAATGACTAATATTTTTTCCTTATTGGAATTTTTTTATGGTTTTAAGATCCATAGTATTTATGGTAAAATTAAGGTTTGAGACTTCAATAAATACATAGAGAATAAGCAAAATATACGCATAAAATATGCATAAAATACGCATAAATCATAGAGAATGTAAGAAATATATAATCTTTTATCCTTATCGGAATGTTTTTATTTTTTATGGTTTCTTCAAGAAATACGCAGTGAAGCTAAAAAAATACGGAGTATATTCAGCTGTTGTATGCAATAACGTACCTTTTTTTTTTGCAGGTGACTCCTTCATTTAAGCAGAAGAGAATGTTGGAAGTTTTCAAAAGAATTTTTTTGCAGGAACCTCAGAGAACTACGAATGCTGGAAATTGAAAATTGTATAGACGCTTGAGATGTGAAAAATTTTCGTCATTTCATCTTTTTACCTTTATTTTGAGCGGGCAGGTGTCTGCCTCCAGTCGGGCCGACAAGACAACTTCGGACTGGGTCGGTTGCAAGTTAAATGAATATCCCCGACTTTTCACGCAAGTATACCACGCGTAACAATTTTATTGGAGTCCGAACCTAGTTCTACGTCCGGAATGTGTACATAATAATTTCTCTACTAATGGTGGCTTAAAGTCAAGTTTAAGCGAATCGAACTTGGTTATGCTTAGACTTAGCTCAAATCAAACATGACTCAAAATTGAAGTAAATTCCAAGTCGAGCAAGCTATATTCAATATGATTCGATTTCAAGCCAAATCGAAATCAAAGTTTTTTAAAACATGTGATAAAATATTCATTATAAGTTTCAAACTTGAAACCTCTTTAAACCAAATCAAGACCAAACCATTGAAACAAAAAATTTATGCATATTCTTAATAGAGCTAAAATATGTATACATAGTTTATTGAATTTGTCAAATCATTCTTCGAGCGAGCCGTCCTGGGCTTGAATGAACTCAAAATTACACCAAAAGTTTATAATTTAACTCATAATGCAACTAAAAATATATCAAAATGATTTCAAATTGAATCAAGAATTAAGCTAGATTCAAACAGGTTTCAAGTTTCAAACAAAATTTTAAGCCACAATGGAAACTAAAAAAACCCTCATCGATGGGAATTTCCAAAAAAGAAAACAAAGCACCTGTTAGACTAGTCATCATTGGACCGGTCCAACTAGCCCTTGGCAAGGGGTCGATTCACGCTTACAAGAGGCGGATCAAGGCAGGTCCTCCCTCTTGAATTTGCTGCCCATAATAGGAGTGGAGACAATGGGAATAATTAGGAAGTAAGAGGAGGGGGCGGCTAGGGTTAGAAGGGGATTTGCTTTAAATAGGAAGAGATTAGGAGGATTAAGGTTATGCTTGATTATTGTGTTCTTTTGGAGTCTTGTTCTTGGTGTCTTGGGCCCTAGCTTCGTCTAGGGATTGGGAGAAAACAATCCTCCTCTAGAATTAAGAATCAATTATATATCTTGCTTTGTTTCTTCCATTGATTTGATTTCTACAATAAAAATTACTGTTTGTGCTTGTTTTTCATTGAGTTTGTCGTCAATCTTGTTAGGGTTTACTTGAAATATTCAAGTATTTCAAATCAAATTGGTATCATAGCAGATTTTGGGATCGTTATGGGCTATTTCTTTTTTCAGAATTTCAACGGCGACTCTTTGTCCGGAGGAAAGATTTCTTGTTGATTTTTGTATCAATATTCAAATTTTTTGAACCTACAAAAATTCTGAGTTTTCATGGCGGCCAAAAAGGTAGATGCGTTGGAGCAACTCCTTGAAAGGGAGATGAGCCAAATGAAAGACGGTGGAAGATCGAATCTCATACTTAGAAGACAAGGTTTCATCTATGGAAGACAAAGTTTCTAATCTCCATGCAATGATGAAGAAGCTATTGGAAAACCAAATTCAAATGGCAGCATCATAGGCAAAGGTGCGGTGGGAAGAACTACGAATTTTGATTTTCATAGGAGGGAAAACGATGTGGAGATCATGGAAAAGAAAGGGGGGAAGGTATGGAGAGAGGCGTGGATATGGGGGGCATGAATCAAGGGGTGTTGTTTGGGAGAGAAAAAAAGGGGAATATGGCAGAAGGGTGTTGATTTTGAAGAAAAATATGGGAGAAAGTGAAGAGATGTTGGGGTATGAGAATAGGAGGGAAGATCGGGAGACTTGAGCGGAGCCAAGTACTTGGAAAAGGGGAAATTATGGAGGGATAGGGGAAAACTAGGGAGATCCGAAGGTAAGAAAGTTGAAGATGCGCATATTTGAATGGGAGGACGCATAAGGGTGGGTCTACGAGGCGGAGATGTATTTCACTGTCAATGGGCTGACGGAGGAGGAAAAGTTGACAGCAACAGGTTTATGCTTGGAGGGAGAGGCATTGTCCTGATATCAGTGGAGCGATCAAAGGAGACTCATACGGAGTTGAAGGGAATTCAAAAAAAGCTTATTGGAACGTTTTCGAACCGGCAGGGGAGGAGACTTCTATGAGGAGTACTTTGCACTAGTCTAGGACGGATCAGTGGCAGAATACCGTGAGAGATTTGAGCACTTGGCCAGTCGAGTGGAGCGACTATCACAGACTGTGTTGGAGATGAACTTCATGAAGGGGCTCAAATCCAAGATTAGAGCTACGATGAGGGTCATGAGGCCTCGTGATTTGGGAGAGACCATAAAGTTGGTACAATTGGTGGAAGATCAGAAGTATCTAGAAAGGGGAGGTAGGACTAGCAATTTAGGTGACTCTTACAGGATGACTACACCACTCTTCTTGCAGCAGGTGGTTTGCGTGAGACTACCAGAGAGAAGCTAGTAGGAAGAGGGAGTGGGGAAAATTTCAAAAGACTGACGAAGAGATAGATGCAAGAGAAGAGGGCGAAGGGATTATACTTCATGTGTGATGAGAAGTATACTCCATGGTATAGGTGTAGGGACTAAACTCTTCAGGTTATCACCATTTATGATGATGAGGAAACTGAGGGAGGAAAGTGAGAGGTAGAGGGAGAGATGGAGGACAAGCTGCACCTGGATGTGGTGGAGGTATTCATGAACTCAGTTATAGGATTCACAACGAATCACACCATGAATGTAAAAGGGAAAATAGCAGATATGGAGATGGTGGTATTGAATGATAGTGGGGCTACCTACAATTTCATCTCCAACCAGGTAATGAACTAATTAGAGGTGAATATAGGGCGTTATGAGGTGATAATGGGCACATGGAAAGTAGAGATGGGCTAGGGGATTTATAGAGGGATAGTGTTGATTATGCAGGGGATTCAGGTGAAGGAAAATTTCATCCTAATGGAGCTAGTGAGCACTGATGTCATCCTAGGAATGAAGTGGTTGCAGACCTTGGGAGACACCAAGATCAACTGGGGGGCTTTAAAGATGGAGCTAGTGGTGGGGGGAAGAAGAGTAGTGATAAGGGGAGACGCAGGGCTCTCCAAAGCCATGGTTTCACTTAAAACCATGGTGAGGAGTATACAGGAGGTGGGGGGAGGTTATTTGGTAGAACTATATAGGTTGGAGGGCATCAGACTAGAGGAGTGAGGGGAGATTCTTCTCTCAGTACGGGCGTACAGCCATTGATCCAACAATTCGGTTATTAAACTCCACTAAAATTATATATATATCATACCAAACAATTTTTTGTATTTAGCCCCTCAAAATTTACTAAATCTGAATTTATTAAACTCCACTAAACTTAAATCCTACTAGTACAAAACGAACATCCCTTAATTTGAATTCCATCCGATTTATCGAGTCTTATTTACCCTTGAGGCACCTGATTTTTACTCTTGGGCCACCATTGGAGCGGCGCCGGTCATATCTTTTTAATAATCCTCCAAGTTCCTCTGCAATCACAAGAGTTTTTCATGAGGCCTTCATGGAAAGTCGCCATAACGAAAGCTAGAGGAGGACCCGTTACCCGCCACATAACCATCCCGATCTTTCAGGGTTCCCATTCACGGTAAACCTTCCATTTCTTGTTTTTCTCTTTTCTTCCCCTCTCTATCTTAGATCAGTAGTACAGCAAGAAAAGTTAGTTGCGGGTGTGCAAAATATTGATTCATTTCATAAAAAATCGTTCCTAGGGCTCGTAAGTCCCGCCAATTTTCCTCTTGATGTGAAATGCATCTCGCATTTATTCAACTTTTTTTAATGAAATGTCATTTTGTTCTTGTGCATCTTCTGTTACACAACTTTTTTTTTATCTACGGAATTTCTTATGTTTTTTTTTTTTTTTTTTTTTTTTTTTTTTTTTTTTTTTTTTTTTTTTTTTTTTTTTTTTTTTTGCATAAAGCTTTTCGTTTACTTATACTTGGTAAATCTGATGAAATAAACAATTAGGGTTTAAGATTTATTGATGTTCATAAATTATTTTCTAATCTTGTTTCTAATTACTATAGTTCAGAGCTTAGTGACATTGGTTTAATGCTCTTCATATATTACTTTGCATGTTTTTTTAGAACATATGAAGTTATTAAGGGGCTGTTTGGTATCGGATTTATTCCCGGATTTAAGTCGGATTTACGCTAATCCAGCCAAACGGTTTTACAGCGCGCGTTAAATCCCGGGATTAGGTAAATCCCGGATTTACGGATTTACAGCTTAAATTCGGGATTTACTAAATCCCTCGGTTCGGCGGATTTATGGGATTTGGTCGAAGAAGCGCGCGAGAGGGAGAAAGTTACCTTCACAGCCAGCGAGCTCCCGTTGTTGCTTCCGATCAAAATGTCGTAACTTCCGATCTGTTGATTTTTATTTTTAATTATAAATTTTAATTTTAATTTATAATTACTTTCTTCACATTTAAATTTCTAACTGCCATAAATCATTCAATATATTACCAAATAGTTTTTCAAGATTTAACAGGATTTAATATTTGACATATCAATTAGTTTTTAGGATTTAACTTTTTCATAATTTATTATATCTGAATTTACAGAATTTACTAAATCTCACTAAAATTAAATCCAACTTGTTGCTAAACAGCCCCTAAGTATCGTATCCAACTTACTTTCTCTCATGATATATTTATCTTTTTCTTTTTGTTTATTTGATTAGATCCAAAATTGTTCATAACAATAGGACCTAACTAAATATAATGGAGGGTAAAGAAGAGAAAAAATATAGGGATGAAGAATTTTATCATATGAAATATGTAGAGAATGCATGCCTCGATTGGTAGTTGATTTCACATCGAAAAAAATCGCACATGTAGATGCTCCGAACATGGCATCTAAAAATGCGTGATATTTTAATTTGCCATATTAAAATTTGATATTAGTAAACCGATTTATCTCCATTCAATCGAAAAATAATGCGATGGAAAAATCATCAAACAAACCACAAGTTTTATGATTATATGAAAACCAGAGGAGATTAAGAAGCTTCCTTGAGAATGAGTCAACGTCTATAAGGGCGACCGTCATAGTGGGAGAGTGTGGCTAGGGCACGCTCCCATGACCATCGCACTTGACTAAAATAATAATAATTACTGATTATCTTATTAGTTTTATTTTTCAATTACAATTAGTTAACATAATTTAGAGGATGCTGAGAGTCTAATTGCTAATGGTTACATGATTTTACATATAGTATATGAGTGTTGGAAATGAAAGAGCATGGTGTAAGGACTCAAAAATTGACATTTGGGAAACTTAAATGCATATGCCATAGAAGACTTGCACTTCTAAAATACAAATCCTTCATAAGATGTATCATGCTCCCTTTAAATGAGCATGATGGCAATATTTGTAATGTTGGTACTTTTAGGATGTCAAGCGAAAAACAGGAGGCTAGAAGACCACGTACCAAGTATGTGACTTCACAAAAAGGCATGAAGGAATTTAATGTTGAGAAGATAGGTCAAGCATGATAACTTGTTGATAAGCATTGAGAATGCAACATGCCAAGGAGGCAAGTTGATGCTACCGAGAAGAACACATGAATGAATTTGTTATTGAGTTAGTGGTTCTAGGATGTAGAACAATAAAAAGTTATGAGAATGCTAGTTATTGGGGAAAAGAATTATCGAGAAGAACATAGGACGGAGTTGGTTGCGATCCCATTGCTCTATAATGTTAAGCTATCAATTAAGTTTCTTGAAGGTGACCTCTAGAGAAGCTAGCATTAAATTGGTAACTATGTAATGCCTATTTTTTGCTAAATGCTATGAAATGGAATTTTTCAATATGGAAAGTTTATTAGGAAGGCACAAAACTAATAAATCAAGGATATATATCTATTGGTGAGCATAGAGAGGGAAAATTTTGAGTATCAAACTTCACAGTATTGAGTTATTGGAGGATGTCAAATAAAAGATACCAAAGTACTCGACAACTCTAGTATAACGAGTTTTATGCAAGACATATAGATGGATAAATATTAGGAATGAAATGTCTAAGGTTACACCTATAATTTATTAAGTTGTTGTCAATCAAGGGGAGTAATTGTTAAGAGGAAAAGTTTATTGGACTGAGTTTGGGAAGACACTAACTAAAAGATGATTATGATTAATCGCTATAAAATTTCAAGCTATCAACAAGGTGCTAAAGAGGAATAGTACTAAGTAGGCGATTCCATGTGTAGAGATCTTAGGATGGCAAGATAACTAAGCTAATAGTTTTATGATGTTGGGCTATCGACAATGCACTGAGGAAAAGCATTGGCCACCCGAAAGGAGGCCAAGCCAAGGGGATGAAACATTAGGATGAAATCAATCATGTGTCAATTTTACTCGCAATACTCTTTATACGGGGTGACATGAATGAGCTAAGTCGATATATCTAGCACTTCGATAAATTAGAGAAGAACAAAAAATAAGAAGCCTAAGCTTACAAATCTAGGAAGTTAAGTCGACAGTAATAATTTGATGGATCCAACATAATTGTATATATTCAATTCAACTAATTTATAGGAAATGAACGGGTATGTCTATATCAAATATGATTTTTTCGATGATGGGTTTACTCGAAATTGATGTATATCGACTAAACCCATCCAATGATTGAACAAAAAGGCTCTCGCCCGAAGAGAAACTTAAAAGTTAATGTTATGGTGATCAATTTAAATTGTTGATTATATGATCTGCAAGGATTTTTATAATACCCCAATATTACATATATATTGGGGTTTTCATTCAGTATATGTTAAACCTTAAAAAGGGGTATTTGGAAACTATAAATTGAATTTTATGTTATCTGAAAGGCCCACTCAACCACTTGTTAATGTTTAGAACTATTTTGAAACTGCAAGGATATAGTGCTACAAATCTAAGAAAAAGTTTATATATATAAAGAAGTATTTCTACTATTTATCCCTTGGATGTCACCACATCACAAGAATGCCACGACTTCAAAATATAGTGAACTTATCCATAGCAAAAGTATTTTTTAATGCAATTGGTGAAGCAATATAGGAGATGGTTTAGAACAAAAATATTTAAAAGAATGAAATATAAAGTTGGAAGATGTTGCATTTTTCAAAAACAATTATAGCTCAATTTATTTAACAAAGATTAGCACTTTCCACTCTACAACAACAAAAAATTAAATAATTAAAGTACCCTTACATGCATAGCTGAACTTTTCACCTTATAAGAGTATGATGATCTTATTTTATATATTATAAATAAAATTTAAGATTAACATAACTATTTAAAATAAGCCTTAATAAATTAGATGAAATGTACGTTATATATTTTTATACTCGCTCGAATGGCAAAAAGTTCTTATTTGTTATCGAGTAAATAAATCAATAGGCAGTCATAATTCTTTTCTTTGAGCAAATAAATACTATGAATTAGTCGCCATTCCTATTCTCTTTCAATTTAAGAACATGGCATGACTTTCAACCAATTTTCATTTGTCTTATAATTTAATATTTGTTCAATTGGAGATTTTTTGAAATGCATTTATTTTTAATTATAAAATAATTAAAAATATGTATGTTAAAAATATATAACTTGTGCTTTAAACTATCATCTATATTTATTATTATCTATTTGAAATGCATTGAAATATAGTTGGCTAAGATAAAAGGCAGCACTAGGGGAGGAGAGCAGCATTTATAGAATGAGGCACACATAAAGTTCATGAAGGGACTTACGTGTTAATTAAGAAAATGATTACATGTTCTTACCGGAACGTTTTCGTTGAGTTTAAATAAGCCGGCGCACAATCCGCCGGTAACATGCGCCGGAACGTTTCCGCCGTAATCTGCGCCGGAAATAATCCAGAGCCCTTTTCACCGGCGTAATTTCCGGCGCAATGGACGCCGGTAAATTTCCGGCGTCAGTTCCGCCGGAAATAACGCCGTAAACTTTACGTAGCATCATTCCGCCGGAACCTGCGCCGTCAATGCCGGCTCAAAAATATCCGCCAGAAATTCCAACGGTAATCGCGTGTTTTCCCGTAGTGTTAGTGGATCAAATGCTCTATAAAATAGAAAAGAAATACATCCAAAAAGCATAAGAAAAACAATTGATCAAATGATCCTATCTAGTTATAACAAGCAACATGAAAAAAAAAAACCCAAAATGGGTCAATAAAAAGGCCCACAAGAAAAGCAATCCTGCAACCAACCCAAGACGACGGCCAGCAGACGGAAATAAACTAGAAATTAGAAATAGCCAACAAAAAATAGCACTAACAAGGAACATATACAATCAGTGTGGTCAATCAGATCAGCTGGGAGAAATGGTGTTTGGTAACTTGTTGGGAGAAGGCATAGATGAAACCCGGAACATGAATGGGGACAAAGACATTTCATGTGACCCGTTGTATCTCAATCTCTTTATGCAAATGTTTTTTTTTTTTACCCATCTTCTTCTCACACTACCTTGAAGTTGCTCAAGTATGTTGCTCTATTTTTATTTCTGTGTTTTGCTAATTTTTTAATTTCTTCTTTTCGAAATGACTCTTCACATATCACAATAGTAGGCCTCTAAATAAAATAGAGAATAATTATTTTTGTGTCAATGCTCATTCCTCTTAATTTGACAATTCTCGCTCCTTTTGTGCTTGATTCGAGCCTTCGAGGTATAAGGGCCAACATATACATAAAAACTATTTATTCTCCTGAAAAAATATGCATGAAAGTTATTTGTTCTCCTAAATAAATATGCATGAAAACTAATTTTGGATTAATTCACTTTCATTTCTATTCATGATCTGCATTTAAAGTTGCCTAAAGCAAAGAAACACAATGAGGCCAACATGATGATTGACCCTACTTATTTTCTGGCATTTCAGATATATGTTCAATCATAATCTAAACCTCAATCACACCCCAACCCAATCAGGATAGATTTCATCATGTTGAGTTGTGACAGCCTATTCCCAAATCTAGTTTTGAAATGTTTATATTTTCTTCCAAGGTTCATTTTAAATAACTACACACTACATAGCTACTAATAAATCTAAATACTGAAAATAAACTCATCTATTTGGTTTCTTTTATTTCGTCAAAATAAATATATCTACACTATAGTATATGGCTACATGCAGAATCTACATAATATAATAATAAACTCGTCATAATTGTATAAAAATCAAAATAAGTGAATTATATAACCACAAATTTGTCTTAAACTACTAATATAGTATCCTTTCCTTTTCTAGATCTTAAAAACCACAACGAGCTATAACAACTCAATAGGCCACACAAATTGATCTAAATTTTGAAATTATTTTCTTTATTAATTATTTTTGCTAAATATTTAAAAACAGTTAAATGCAATATAATATATCACTGTTTGTATTGAGAAAGGTAATAAAAACACAACACAACCAATTTAGTTAAATAGCAATGCTGAAAAGATAAATATGTCAAGAAAATAAATTATAGAGTAATTTATATCACAAAGCAATCCATATCACATATCCTGGTCTCTCATAGAATCTCAAAGGATTATGAACCCTTATGTGTCCCTTATTATATTTGTAGCACTAGAACATTCTCGTAAGCACCAGAACATAACTTATATACACCAGAACATGGTTTTGTAGACACTAAAATATGTCTTATAATCACCAAAACAATCTATGATTAAGATAGAATCTCAAATGATTCTGATCGCATATAGCTCTCAATATATATTTTTCAATCATATAAGCATATATTTCATTAGATTGCAATAGTAAAAGAAAATTTTAACATGTGTCAGAATTGCACAGTTTTCTATAATAGTAGCCAACATAACTTTCTATTTAGCAAATTTTCACAATGTAAGAATATAACCAAATTATAAAGGATGGTCTAAATAATTATTTTAAAACATTTATTATACTACATTATTAGTTTCAATATCCAAATTATTTTATGCTCAAATAAAACTGTATAAATTCCGAAATACTAGGTATAAAATTTCTATAAAATTCCTATTCTCTATAACATATAAAAAATTAAGCGGTAAAAATTTTATCAGTACAAAGTTATAAGCGTTTTTTACTAATAAAAATATAAATTTAATTAGAAAATTTGATAAAATTTTGTATTTTTAAACTGAGATATGCATAATGTGAACTATATTCGATCAAAATAAATTTCCAAGCCAGGCCGACAACTGAAAAAGTCCCGAAGTAGATCAAAACATAATCTTTCATTCTCCGATCTCTCTCCTCTCTCTCCTCAGCGGCTCCTCGGGGAAAAATGAATGGAATAGTGAAAAATATTAGATTTAATGAGCTCATAATAGCCTAGTGTTGTCGGCTTTCAAAAACCAACAAAAAACCCAAGTGCACGGCGCCGCAATGTTTCTATTTGACGCTTTGGTTAAATGTAACGCCGGTACACTCAAACACCCAGTGAAGTAGCACTCCAAAAGTGCTATTCTTAGAATTTGTCGAAATTCACATCGAACATTTAAGACTTATTTTAGAGCACAATTAATCATTTTCATGCATTAAAATACTCCCAAAGATATGAAAATAGTTGAAAAACTCAAAATCTCAAATCTTTACATTTTTCCAATCAGATCAGAGCTAGTAAAACTAAATATTGAACTTGGAGTTGTCACAACCTTACCCCAAACCTCTTATAATTTAATTTAGGGTTCGTTTGGGACGGCTTTTTAAAATGGAATTTTAGTACAAATTTTTTTATTTTTGTACTAAAACTCCATTTTAGATATCAATAAAAAAGCCGTCCCAAACGAAGCCTTAGACTCTTAAGGATAAGAGGCAACTATGCAAAAATCTCATCACCTATGGTGTCCACTGAGAGGGAGAAAGTAGGTATGTCAGCAGTCACCACAGGAGAGAGGATGTGAAAGGTTCTTAGGCTGAAAGTAACGCTGCAATCTCCTCAATAACCTTACCCTTCTAATCCAAGTAGTGCAAAGTATGAGCTCGATCTTTGCTGGTGGTGGCAGACACTGCTTCTCAGTGCTTGTTGCTAAGGGAGTTGCTCCGTTTATACGCAACGAAGGATTAGAAACAAAAAAATTTCTCATCTAAGGAAATTAAAAGAAATGCTAACAGCTCAGTATTGAGAAATATCTTCTTTCTGTACAAGCTAAATGTCCACTTCAAGCTCGCTTAGCAAGTGTCCTAGCTAGTAACTCCCTCAAAATTATTAGGTCCGGATATCCGATGTAGAGATACGTCCGGTGTCCAATAAAATATTGACATGTGGAATGTATACGTGTCTGCGAAATTTTAAGTCAAGCACGTCAAAAGCGTAGGTGAAGCGCAGTCAAATCGTAGTCCAAAGCACAGTTAAAGCGCAGTCCACATGGCAAATTTTAATTGGATATCCGGACCTAATAATTTTTCTTTGGTGAGACATTCTTTTGGCACGCTAGTGGATGGAGAATCTCTTCCGCCATGGATGATCTTTTCAAAGACTTGCAAGTAATTCTATTTACCTTCATCTTAGCTAGGGGAGAAGACAACTCTTCATGGGCTCCCCGCAGTCCACAGTATTTCAGCTAGTGTTACTATAGTTGGCAGTTCTTTGCTTGCCTCCACCTTCACAATCACTATAGGCACAAAGTGCAATTGGCTTGTCTGCCCAAGGACAAGGAGCATAGGTAACTCATCTCTACGACATTTTCTTACTCGATGGTGAACTAGATTTCTTCTCCTACTCTCCAGTTTGTGATTAAAAAGGACAACTTTCTTCACCCTCTTAAAGCTCCACATTAGTTTGATCGGGTCCTCTATGCCTTCATGAGGGAGAGTGAGTTTTTAGTAAAGGATTACATGCGAAGAGATCACAAATTATAATTATAATGAGGAATCTGCATAGTGCTCAATACTACAGTACAATGCAGTGGAGTTACCACATAGATACCTACCAGTCAAGTCATGTGTCAGATTTTTTTTTTTTACAACGGAGTATCTATCCGTTGTCACTCCAAATGGAATGCTTGACGGTGTAACTAATTCCTTGATGGAACCTAACGAGGCCACCCACTAGCATTGGGCCCACACTTGTTTTGCCCCACTGAAGAGGCAAGACATAATAGAGGGGATTCGAACCAGAGATAGATAGTTCTCAACTGTGCTCACCCACCAACCACCCTAAGCCTCGATGGGTATCAGATACAGTTTATAATGAGCCATATTAGAGAAATCAGATTACTTCGACGATAAATAATTGAAATTTTGCAGCATTCTTCATAATTTGTTGTGATTATAATGATGAGAAGATTAATTACACATTTCATAAAAAGTGATCTACCCCTCCAATCTCAACTCATTATATAAGTAGCTAAAATTCTCTTTAATTATCATTAAATTTTGTAATTCAAAATTATAGATAGAATATATAAAGAAGTGTAACAAAAAAAGATATTTGCATAAATTTTTCATAATATCATATCAATATTATGTTGAATTAAACTACTTTCAAAAGTCATATTCAAATTAGAGCATATAGATTATGACTTTAACAAAAACATCATCATCATCATCAAGCCTTTGTCCCACTCCTTAGGGTCGACTACATGAATCTTTTTTTCTCCATTGTGTCCAATTAAAAGTCAAATTCTCGTTTAAATCTAATAAAGAAATATCATTTCTAATATTTTATAACCAAATCTTTTTAGGCATACTTCTACCTCTCTTAACATAAATCAAATCTAATACATCTACTTTTCTAACCGGGTCATCAAAAGGCCGTCGTTTTATGTGACCAAACCATCTAAGTCAACTCTCTCTAATCTAATCTTCCACTGGAGCTACTCCAACCTTTTCACATATATGCTCATATTGTATCATATCTCTAAGGGTAAAGCCACTCATCCACCTGAGCATCCTCATCTCTACAACACTTAACTTAATATTATACCTCTTTTTTAATGGCCAACATTCAGCACCATAAGCATTGCAGATCTCACCACCATAAATCATTCGACGCCCTAGATTCTGACTTCAACAAAAGCAAAAAAAAAGTTTGAGCACAAAGTTCTGGCAAAGACAACTAAGCCCATCCACATGCTGGATCGAAACAGTTTTCTTTTTCTCAAACAAGTGAGAAGCCAAAGAACAGTCAACAAAGTGCCAGATTTCAGCAGAAAAACCAAATTCACCACTGCCTCATGACTCTACTAAGTATAATAACAACAACATCAAACCTTCATCCCACTACGTGAGCTCAGCTCTACGAAACATAATAAGCAAAAGGAAATAAATAATGACCTGTCTCTCATAGTTCATGATTTGATTCCCATCAGGCCATTATATGTGCTGATCTCACATAAAGACTGTCCACAACCTTGCCAATATTGCTAATAGTCTCCAGCGTTGCAGGAAAAATTGCATCAGCTTTGGGGTCGTCAAATATGATAAGGCAGCCAGCTCCCTGGTCTAGGGTTCCGGCGAACTTTTTGTCGAGGATCATTTGGGATAGCTTCTTCTCCACATGATCGATGGGAAGCTCAATCATCTCTGCAATGTGAGCAATCTCTACCCTTGAATAAGGTTCAATGAGCCTGCAGAGATTCTGCTCCATGAGAGTATCGTAGAGAGATGAAAGGTGCCTGTGAACAATTGGGTCTTCCTCCAACTGTGCCTTATAATCTCTAAGAGCAGTTTCGAAGAACTTAAGCGAACGCTTTGAGTGAGCATCTGCAACAGCTTTCATGGCGTCCAGATCGGGACCTAAGTAGTTCAGGCCGGCCCTCGAAGAAATTATACCTGCAACATCATCAGCATGGTTAACCATGATCTTGCAGAGAAGCATGTACTTGAGGCTAAATACAGCTCTGGGATCCTCAAGTGCATTGAAGGCTTCAAATGCCTCGAAGAAATAGCTGTAGGCAGTCTTGTAGTCCTTCTCCTCGGCATGAAGGATCCCACTCTGCAAATCAATGGTGCCCTGCTGTGCCGGAGGAACATAAATGGCATTTGCGGCAGTTCTTGCTGCAGTTAATGCAGCTTTTGCCTTGGGAAGATTTCGAAGAGAGAAATGAAGCTTGCTTTCCAGAAGATCAATGTCCACAAGCAATAGTTTGTCATCCAATCTTCTGACCTCCTTTATCAACCCAGTAAGAAGATTTAGAGCCTCAGAATAGTCCTTATTGTCCATCAGGAGAGCAGCAAGCCTAGCCTCGACACGTTGCCGGAGGAATGTGCGCTTCTCGGCACGTGTCCATTCCACCATTTCCTTGCAGAGAGAGATCTGTAAATCACAAGTCCCTGGTATTTTGGCAACCGCATCTATGATCCCCCTCACAATCTTTGCGGTTTTTGCCTTGGGAATCAAAGAGAAAAAGGGTCTTAGTTGTGTAAGGAGGCTTCTAAGCTCCTCAGCTTTCTTCTCCTGTGTGAGTAGGTCTGAAAGTTTTGAAATTGCTTGTTCTTTAATGCGCAGAGCATCTGAGGAAGATGAAGGGTCCTCAAGAATAAGGTATAGAAGAGAAATGGATTCAGTAGGGTTTACAGCCTCCAAGGCCTGTGCTAACGAATCAGTGTTGGCAGGAAGAAATGATGATTGCATTGGTGATGCCATTTCACCTTTTAATGATAAAAACTGCAATAATAAAAGAAGTCACTAGAAGTAACAGTTTCCAATACAAAATACTCAATAATATATTAAGGAACAAATGTGCACAACTTCACATATTAGAATTACGAAGACAAGTGTTACATATTGCCATAAATCACATTCACTTCTAACAAGAAATACTTAAAAAAAAAAAGGTTGAGATCATGAAAATAAAGCAATAAGCTTTTAAAGTTCAAACAAATGTAAACTGGTTTCAAAATTTGCTATTTTTAAGGAATCCTGGAGCTTTGTTCACTGGTGTGGGATGATGAAACTATGCTGAAGAGGACCTCCCTGAGGCATACTGGAGAAATTATTATCAAGAAACAATTGAACATATATATAATCATAATAAGCTTACTAGTTTTTAGGGTAATAATTGTAATGAATAGTTTAGAATTGACTTAGTGGGTCATTATGGGTCATGGTAGTTCATAGCTAATTAATTATTATTGGGTAGTTATTACATGTTTAATGAGTCTTGTAATTCTATAAATACTCCCCCCATAGGGAATACTAAGGCAAGCAATGAATGAAATAAGAAAATTAATTATTATTGGGTAGTTCATAGCAAATTCTTCTGCTTACTCCCATCCCTCTCCTCTTGTAATCGCTTGTTTGCTATCGGCCATTTTCCACCCTATTCACATACAGGGTCAAGCTTTCTCCTAGATAATATATGAATCAGATATTTGATTAGATCCATATTGTTATAAGGCATAGTAAGTCACAGGTGAAATCATTATTTTCCTTATCATGTGTAAATTTTATAATGACAAAAAGGTATTCATGTAGCCGTCTAGCTGCTAGACCTCATGTAGCGGAATAAAAGTATAATGTTGCTGTCGTTGAACATCTTTTTTTATAAAGATCAGTTAAATAACAAAGAGTTAACCATATTGAGTTTTATCCAAAATTCAATTCTAAGGCTTAGTGAGTTCGAAGCTGAAATATTCATTTTTTTTGTCATGGTTACATGGGATTACAAGAAGTTTATCTAGAAAATTGTCTCTACTACTATATTAAAAAATAGATACCTAACATAGTCTCCAATGATGAGGCACTTTTACATATTTCTGAAGCTCTTTTACAAATTTATATCCATCGTTCCATATTTCAAGTATTCCACGGTTTAAAAGCTTTATGGCATAGTCAACTTATTAACTGAAGCAGACTGCACGAACAATTTCAAATGATTTAACGCATTTCAAAAATTAAAAAGTTCTAAAACAATAATAACAGTATTACTAAGCTTAACTGCTTAAGTATATAATTACCAAAGTACATCATCAACCTATATCCTTTACAGAATGGTAAATAACAAACAATTCTCCCCCAAAACACAAAAACTATGTAATTCAATCTAGCTACTTGGGAGGAAGGTGCAGAAGTTTTGCTAAAGGATACTGCTAGACCGGTCCACTTGGTCCGCACGGGACCGGCCGAGTCGCAAAACAGGCGACTGTTTTCGCCTGGGCGGAAGCGCCGCACGCACGCATGATCCACGGGAGCTTTTTAGGAAGCTTTTTTTAGAGTTTTGAGAGGGAAATTTGAATGTAGGGACTGTTTAGGGATTTCCTTTTGATTTGTATGCATTAAATAGTTTGTTTTCCTAGGGTTTGGGCATCTTGAATTTGGCTGAAATTTGAGATCTCTTAGAATTAGGATTTCTTTGGGCTCTAGCGGCGTCTAGAGATTTGGGAGAGATCGATCCTCCTCTCGAATTGAGGATCAATTGTATCTTTGCTGTTTTCTTCTTCTACTAGTAAAATACAAGTTTTTCCTACGCATTTCTCTCAGTTTTATACAGTTTTTCCGCTGTTTTTACTGTTTTCCTGCTCCGGACAGCAGTATTTCGTGGAGATTTGTTGTAAAGGTGAATAGGAAATACTTGATTTCAAGTGTTTCCTATCAGATACCAAAGAAGACACATTATTGTTCAATGTTTCGGGTTAACTATGAAATACATCAAAATATTTCATGACATAAAACATATAGATTCTATTAACGTTCATTAATTGATAAGAAAAGCATATATAATCTGCGCAATTCCTCAAAGAAAATTTTCCACAAAATATACTTATGAAAGGTGTAGTTCACAGGAATGAATACAGAATGCAAATTCATAAAGCAAAACCCAAATAGTTAGGATGATGCAAGTGATAATGATAATGATCAATTTAATCAACATGTCTTTAAACTATATCAAAAGTAAATATTTTTATCATTAAGTTATCATAGAAAGAACACCATCAAGGCAAATTAAACAAAAAAATAAAATAAAATAAAATGAGGAAGTAACTCCCTATAGTATCCATTCAAGATGCTTCAAATAAATAGATCAAAGCATCCCTATGGTCACGATCAGTTAATCTTACTTTCTTTTTCTTTAATATGATTTACTATCTTTTTTTGTTTCTTTAATATGATTTTATTAGGATGGAGGCACCCTGGCTGGGTGGTGCGTCAGCTATTGGATGAATCTCCGGCACCATACAACCTAAACCCATATTAGTAAAGGAGTTCTTAAAAGTATGCAATAATAGAGATTTTTACTTCTCTATCAAATATGAATTGCACCTAATATATTGTGATTGGTGTTAATTTAAAGTTTTATACAAGATAGGCTTTTAAGGGCTCTTATTCAGTCACTTATTGGAGGTTTTATCTGGGTGGCTAAACAGTAAGAGTTCTTAAAGGAATGTAATAATACAAATTTTTACTTCTTTATGAAACATGAAAAAGAATATGAGAATGCTGCATATAATATATTGTCATTAGTATTAAATAAAATTTTAAACAAGGCAGCCATTTTAGAGTTAGTACAGCCACCTGTTGGAGTGTTTATTTGAGTAGATAAATTTAAGTGTTCAACATGGCCTACGTAACCTAATTCCTGGACAAGATCAAAGTCCGTAGTAGTCCAAATACTCCTGATGTTGACCATGTCCAAAGCTCCATTTTTCGAAACCAAAGAAATATATAGAAACTCACACCCAACAGCGCCCCATGCAATCAAACATAAAACAACTAAAACTTACAAATCCCGAGTTCAAAACAACAAAACCTCTTCAACCAAATCTAATAGAATACCCACCAGTACAAAAAATGCACTTTGAAAACCCAAAGATAAACAAAAAAAATATGCTATTAAAAAGAAGTTAGACACTCAACTATCATATTGGTTCCTCCAAGCTTTAAGTCATGTAGCTGCAGATCATAAAACTAGACCTCCAAAAACATTTTAAAAAAATGACACATCCTATCCACGACTCCAAAGATTTGCTGGTCCTAATCACCTCCAAATTCAACAGAAACAAAATTTCCAATTAAAGTAGCAAGAAGTAGAAAAAATTAAATCACATTTTTCGTTGAGGATCACTTAGAAAATGAAATAGCTCTCATAAAATTAACAATACCCCAAATAAGAAAATAAACTCTACCCCTGTCTGAAGACTTTTGGCCTGCAAAGACTACCGAATCATCTATTCTATGCAAAGATCATCAAGATATTGCCATTCATTAGCCTGATCTCAAATATTTCAATTTGGCCTTATGAACCTTCATTTTTCATTTTTTTTCCTAAATGCATTAAGATGTTAAAACTATTCTTTACAAATCATTTTGAACAAACTCTCATTGTTGTATTATGTCTACCATTTTTTCTTTGTGATCCCAAGATACTTCACACATTTGCCCATCTAATGGCCTTTACCCTCCGTTATACATGTTCAAACCACCTATCTATTCACAACCGCTTATCTTCATAAGATGAAGCCCACATCCATCCAATATAATCTTATTTTTTTTAATTTATTCCTCCTTTTTTTACACACCCATTTTAATATGCTCATTTTCACCCTAATCAGCCGAGCTATCAATAACTTTTTTTTGTCCAAATGATCCAAATAACATAGCCAACATAATTGTATTTTATCAAATTAACCTTCAAGTTTTCAACATATTCCCTTCTCACATAATACTCATAAAATAATTATTCATTTTAACCACTCAATCTTAACTCTAACACATATTTCCTCATTTTCAATATAATTAAATTCAAGATACATAAACCTATCACACCAAAATATCACTTTTATCTCCTAATAATATTGGTTAATGCTATATATATATATATAGGTTAACGCTTGCTAACGTGAACTCATCAAAATTGCATATCATATACTCAATGTTCAAAACATTTGTTCAGTTGTTTTAGCTTCCACTTATTCCAGCAGAAGTTTCTCCAATTGAACAAAGCATGCATTGGCAAGGTGGAACGCTCATCTCAGGTACTAGGAATTATAGTGCTACATGGGGATATGGCAAGAAGTTGCTCTGCCAATAATTCTAACATATAACATATGAGGAAGAAAGATGAAGTGGCAAAATTTCTGAAAGTGAAAAGATCAAACTGTCCGCATCGAAAATTTCAGCCAGTCTTTGCTGTGAAATGTATTGCAAATAAGACAACCTAGTGATCTGGTTCCAGGTTTCCAATAGGCATAATCCCCATCCCAATGATAAGAAAGAACTTTGGATTAATGCTAATCGTTAGATACTAACCGCTTAGCATATAGTAGCAATAAACTTTAATATTGAGACTGAAAATTTATTGTTGTTTGCTTAAAGAGGATGATGTGGATAATGATGATGAACCCAGTCAAGATCTCATGATTCTGTCTTAATCGGGTTGTCATGAATCCTAAATTACTTAATTAGAGAATGTGGTAAACCCAAACTAACCAAATGATTCTTATCGCAGACATGGTGATAGGAAATATTTTAATATTTTAAGTAAACTCTAACCAGATTGAGGAAAACAGCGGGAAAACTTCACAAATCTAATGGAAAACAAATAAAAATAGTAATTTTTATTGTAGAAATCAAACCAACGGAAGAACTAAAGCAAGTTACAATTGATCCTCAATTCGAGAGGACGATCATTCTCTCCCAATCCCTAGACGAATCTAGGGACCCATACACCAAAAACAAGAACTCCAAAATCAGCCACAAAACAAAACATAACCCTAACCCTAATCCCCTCTCCCTATTTAAAGCATAAAATCACCTCCTTAGGCCTAGCCGCCCCCCTATCTCCCTTCCTAATTGATTTATTGGGTGGGGCCCACCCCATGATTGGGCGGCAAATTCAAGAGGGTGGACCAGCTATGATCCGCCTCTTGTAAACCTAAACCGACCCCTTGCTAAAGGTCGGTTGAACCGGTCCAATAGGGACCGGTCTAACACATGGGTTTCATGTTCGAATGCAACTTTATAGACCTTTGGTAGATTTTTATTTAAAGTGATGAATTTAAGTCAACTTTAACTAATATAAAACTCTTGCCCTATCAAGTGCACTCTATGATTCACCACTTGGGGGTTTTGAAGCCCTTGGATAATATTCGAACTTTAGCCATAAGCATAATTTAACAACATCATTTAATAGTTAACCACCCGTTCAGAGGACTCTCATCATAGTTATTTACCTATGGTGTTAATTCACGACAAAATCATTGGTTAAAGGACGCGCGCCACTTATGTACTGGCGAGAGATCGTTTGAGAATATATAACACTATTGTGTTATCTGCTACTCTTACCACACTTAGAAAGGCACATATGGCTCTTTGTACCTATATAAAAAATGTATAGTAAAAAATTTTTCCCCGCCACGTTAAAAAAGACTCACGAGTACTTATTTTTGACAACTCATGTCTTCTTTCCAACCGCACAAAGAAAGGCATGTATAAGCCTTCCCCCCGCCACGCCAAAAAAGACATACACAAGTCACTTGCATAAGAAAAACTCAAGTAAAATAGTTTTTTCCAACCACATCAAGAAAGCAGGACACGGGTGCTTATACAGAGCTGTGAGCTTGCTTTCCATTATACCTACTACATAGAAAGGAGTCAACGAGGTAAGATGATGAGTTTCTCATTGCTATAGACAAATTTTTGTTCCTTCTTGCCCTTTTTTTCTTTTTTTTTTTCTTTCTCTATTTAGAGAGAGAAAGTAAGCTAGATAATGAGAGTCAGAAAAGTAGTGGAAAAGGAGTGAAAGAGAGTGAGAGAGTTAAAAAGAGAAAGAGAGAGATACATACAGAGAGTGAGAGTAAACTACAGCAAGAGAAAGAGAGAGTGAGCTAGAGAGAGGGAAGAGAATGAGAGAGAGTGAGTGAGCTAAAGAGAGAGGGAAAGAGTGTGATGCAGTGAGCTAGAGAGAGGGAAAGAGTTAGCTAAAGAGAAAAAGATACAGAGAGAACGAAAGAAAGGGAAAGAGAGTGAGAGGGAGAAGAAGAGAGAGAATGTGAAAGAGAGAGAGAGAGAGAGAGAGAGAGGCAATGATAGATTAGGGAGAGGACTACGACGAAGTCGACATTGAAAGATAAAGTTGTTGATGAGGTTGATGCCAAAAAAGGTTGGGTTGAACTAAGGAGGGGCTCAAAAAGATTAATCTTAATCCATAATTCTCCCAAACTCCTCTCCCTCACGCACCACTAATCCTATTAGTTCCTTCTGCTAGAGAACTCTCGTGCATATCTTTTTTGCTTCTATGTCATTGGTCCCATCAGTGTCTTCTTCAACAAGCTTTTGTGCACAACTTCCTAGCTTCTTTGTCATCATGAGTTTCAAGGATTTGCATTGGTTCAGATAGGGACGAAAAGAGAACTCGAGAGAGACAAGAATGAGAGAGGGCCAGCGTCAATGCAAAAAAGAGTAAGAGATAGAAGTCGGGGTGGTAGTGCATGAAGAATCGCGATATGGCTGCAAGTACAAGTGACATGGGTTCATAATAGGGAAGGAGCAGGAGTAAGCAGAGGGATTTGATTAGGATTTTTTAAAATAAATATAAATCTAATAATAAAAGTACATAAATACACAAACATGTATGCTTATAGTTAGATAACAAGAACTCTTTTTGTGTATCAAATCTCGAAAAAACTCACGTCACTCACACACATTGAAATCATGTCACCACCTCACATGCAGGCAAATTCTCTAAATTGCTCATGTGGTGACCAAGGCAATATCAGCATCTTAGTTGTTTCTAATGTCTCGAATTGCACAAGCACAATTTGTTTAACAAATTGATGTTGTTCGAGCAGCATCAATTTTTGGTCAATGCGTTTTGAACAGCACTGCACAATATCGTGCCCATCGCTCACCATTTTGGTTTTGCTCGATCGGATAATCAAGAATATACTATAGAATTCAAGAGATGAGTCTACATAATTGGTATACTAATATAACACATTACAATTCAAATTGCATCACAAAATATTCCCACAAAAAAAAAAAAAAAAAAAAAAAAAGGCTAAAAAAAAAAAAAAAAAAAAACAGGCTCTTCCCCATCAAAGACCTTGGTCAAGCAATCATGGTTGCTATAACTCATTAAAAGAAAAAACAAAACCTGAAGGAAACAAGCCATTTAATGACAATAATTGAGGGTATTCAAAGATTATCAAGAAAAAGAAGAGAAATTGAAATAGATTCTTCAAAAGGTAACTCTACAACATCTAAAAATAACCTTTCTTATGATTAATAGTAGACCTCAAGAAATGATATAGAAGTTTAAGAAAGACGTTAAAGGGAATATATCTACTATTATATAAACCAAAGAAAAATTAGAATCAAAGAATCGGTCAAATTGAGCATATACGTGAAAAGGTTGGAGTAGCTCCAGTGGCACATAAAATTAGAGAGAGACGTCTCAGATGGTTTGGTCACATAAAACGACGGCCTTTCGATGACCCGATTAGGATAGTAGATGTAATGGATTTGGCTATGTTAAGAAAGGAAGATGCATACCTAAAAATGTTTGATTAGAAAATATTAGAAATGATATTTCTTTATTAGATTTAAATGAGAATTTTTCTGTTAGAATGACACAATGGAGAAAAAGGATTCATGTAGCCGACCCTACATAATGGGATAAAGGTTGTTGTTGTTGTTGTTGTTGTAGAGAATCAATCGAATTCAAATCTTTCCCTAATGCCAATATTGAAGGAAAAAGAGCGTTGTTCGACACCTAACCAAATAAATGTGAGTTATTCACCTTGTGAATCTTGGTCAAGTAATATGTATTTAGTGCCATGTTTGACACAAGTCAAAAAAAAAATCTCAGTAAGCCTAGTCAAAAGACTAAGACTAAAGGAAAGACAATATCATTACCCTTTTGAAAAGATTCAGAATAATTCATAGATAAGAATTAATCAACACCTTCATGATCGATTTGTGATTACTGGAGAAAGAAAATCAAAGTGGTGATGTGTGAAATGGTGCCTCGCGACATCTACCATATTATCATTGGAAGTGATGTAGACAAAAGGGGGTCAACTCAAGCCCAAAATAATTAGATTTTTGGCTTCCCTTGAGTCTCCTAGCTCAATAAAAATTGAGCTGAAATTTTAGCTCACTTATTAGCTGGTCTTTAGTTTACTTATTGAACTAAGGGTTAGCTCATTATTAGCTAACATTTTAGTTCACATTTATATTTTATTAAATTTATTTTTTATGCTTTTTATGTTTTTAATTATGTTTGTCTCTTGGAATTCCAAACCGTCTTTTGGAATTCCAAGAAGTGTTGTTTCTCATGTGGTGGCTCCTTGGCTTCCACCATGGGCTATAGTTTTTTGTGCCTTTGCCCCTTGGATTTCCGGCCGGTTGCTGGTTTTCCGAGCCTGGGATGTTTCCCGTGGCTGTGGCGCCTTGGTTCCGTGCGGCCTCCTTGGCTCCCGCGGCTGCTCCTTCGGTTCCTGGGCTTGGGCGGTTTTCCGTGAATAGTGTTGACCTCATTATTTGAGGTTGATTTCCCCAGAATCAATATCTAGCTCCTAAGTTTCCGTAACCTAGCATAAACGTCATCCAATAGGATTTCCCTTAGGTGGACGCCCACTGACGTAGCATCGACTCTAACCTATCACTCAACTCAAATAAGGCTCGATTTTTGATTCGTCGATGTCGCTCGACTCAATCTAATTTATTTTCGATCAAATTGATCCATACTTGTGATGTTTAGGTTCTTGTGAAAATTAATGTTGTGTGTCCTTTTGTATTCCCCTTTCATACCTATAAATATGAGGGGCTTGTTATGTTTGAATGTGGTGAATGAAATGTTATTTTTGGAAAAGCTATAACCTGCGGGTTTGCTCGGAAAAGCTTGCGAGCTTTGTCCGTCTTCTTTCTCATCCCCTCCGGAAATCTTGCGAGCTCTTTCCAACCTTTCTTCTCGGCTTCTAACCTCTTTCGTCTCTCCGCAAGTGCCACCTCACCTGTATCCTTCTTCTCAAAGTGAAGCAACTTTAGGGTGTCGTCATGTTTGCTAGTCATTTAAATTTTGCAAGAGTCGTCGTTTGTAGTCTTGTAATTTCTGTTTCTTAGTTAAATTTGAAATGTAAGAGTTTGCTCAATCCCTCTACCTCTCTCTTTTGTTTGTTGTGTCGGTGTTTCCGTGTGGTTTGCGTGTGTTTTATTTTTTGTGGGCAAAGAGTATAGGCACCCTTATATTTTTTGCCCGCATCAGGAAGCCTATATGAATGGGACCAGGAAGATATCTTTATCGAAGGCAAAACGATTTCATTACTCCATTGATGATGTCCAACACACTATCAACAAGAAAGGATGTCAACCTTTGGATATAGTTGTAGCTGGATAGTTGAGGAGAACCATAAAGGTATGCTAACGCTTCATTATGCTCTTCATTCCATAGAATTGATAGTAATGCAAAACACATTGGTTTGAGAAAACAAGAAATTCAATAGAAAGACAGAAAATGTGTTGACCCTGGTTGTTGAGGAATGATAGTTGAGCTTACATCATAAAATATAGCAATATCAATAACATTTGTAAGAGATAAGAGTATTGCCTCCTTAGCAAGCCATTGAGCACAAGATCCATCTCTCAAATTCTACTCTGTCTAACATCGAGATGTACCACAACTCAATAGCGAAGAATGAGAAAAAAAACAAGTGGCTAAATTGGTAAACCAAGGCATCATCAAGCCAAGCAGCTTGTCAAGCCGATCGCCAATTATGATGGTACTTGCGAAAGACAATAGTAGGCAAATGTGTAGATTAACGAGCCTCAAATAAAATCAAAGTGAAAATTGATATCCATTTCCCATAGTAGATGACTTATTAGACCAACTGAAGAATTAATAATATTTATTAAGCTAGATCTAAAAAATAGGCTACCATTAAGTCCAAGTACAAGAACAAGATGAAAGGAAGATCACATTCAAAATACAGTAAGGATTGTAAGAGTAGATAATAACATCATTCAGTCTCTATAATGCATTGGCAACACTTATGAATCTTATGAATGACATTCTAAAGGATTTTATAATTGTCTATCTTAAGAGCATCCTCATCTACATGAGAGGTAGGTGAAGCATCTCAAACATATGCAGAAAGCATTCAACCTCCAAAAGAATCTACTCATCTTGAATCTAAAGTGAATAAGAGAAACAAGTACTTAAATCTGATTGCACACTTTGGAGTAGCGAAGATGCTTCTCAACTTCCATTAATGCATGTATTAGCCGAGAATAAAACTTAATATAGCGTACTTTGTTGAAACACCAAAAACAAAAAGCAAGGATTGTACACTCCATTATCAATGCCAACAAGACCAAAGGGGAATATTTCTATCGTCTTTTTTGAAGATTTATCAACTAACACTTGTGGTCAAAATTGTCTTTGTTTTGTTGGATAAGTACTTGAAACTAATAGTACTCATAATGCAAACAAAGCATCACGAAAGTAGCTCATCACATTTTCAGAAATGATTAGGTATACTTTGACTCCGGCGTTTAATCATCTCAAACAATGACTATTGCTCCCTCAATAATTATCTTAAGATCATCATGGTCCATAATAAATATTGCTCTAAAGAGGAGCAAAATCTCCCATACGAAACTAAAAACCAAATTTTGATCAATACAAAAATCATATGCACCTGCGAAAAGGTTTTCTAACTCTCAAGACCCAAAAAACATTGATGTAGGCAAGAAAAATTGCCTACAAATACAAAATTTGCAAGTCTTCCAAAATTGACCTATTTCAAACCAAATATACTGAAAAGACGACTAATAGGATGAATTAACGACAAAACTACAAATTATAGATGATATGATAACAACGACACGTTAAAAGACACTTAAACACCTAATACATTGATAATAAGATAAGTTGAGAAGAAATATACAGTGGAGTGGTAACCATGGAGAAAAGAAGTAGATAAGAAGCCCGAGACGAAATCAAAGAGAGGAGAACAGAAAGGGAACTAGCTCGCAAGCTAGAACACAACCCACAGGTTTCACATTCCAAATATTTTCTCACCAAAACATACTTTAAAACAGCCCAAAATAATCATATATATAGGAGGTAAGAAGAAGTCCAAAAGCCCACAAAACAGCCCTCATAAGTTGTTGAAGAGGAATCCCAAAAGTCACCATAAATTAGGAATCCCAAAAGTCGCCATAAATTAGGAATCCCAAAAGTCACCATTAATTAGGAATTCCAAAAGTCGCCATTAATTAGGAATTCCAAAAGCCAAATCAGCCGCCCACTCAAACCAATCAAAAAAGAGAAGACAAAAGGCCAATAGGCAGCCATCCGAACAGCCAACCCAAGCAACCAAGAACCAGCCGGCTCTTCCCATTTTGCTTGCATTAATTCTCCCCTGGTGGAAGAACCTCATCTCCTGATGAGTTTGATTCATAATTTTCTTTGTTTGAATGCTCCAATTCTTCAATCTTTGTATCTTGTACCGTTTATTTTGAATCGGGTCTGTTGAATCTCCAATGGGAGAGAGACTGATGTCTGTTGGAATGCCAACTTCATGAGTACTGGGCAATGATGTTTGACTTTCAACATTGGCAGGATCGCATTCATCTTGAATTTCTGTCGGTTCTTGACTTGAGATTCCCATAGGACGATGGTTTGGACTGCTCATTACTGATACCAAATTTGATGTTGAATTTTTTGCATAGGAGGCAACCCAATTGGCAAATCATCAGGAGTTATATCAGAAAACTCATCAATTAAAGCTTGCATTTCTTTAGGAATATGAAAAGCAGGATAAGATTCTTTTCCCAAAACCAAATAAGCAACCTCAAAATTTTTCAAATCATTAGCATTTAAAAGTAATTCAGAAGAAGTAATGTTGGCAACTTGTTTTTCTTAACAGGCAAATCCGGCACATTTTTTTGTGGATGAAGAGTAAACTCCTTATTATTTTGCACTAAAGTATATGTGCTTTTCTCTCCATTGTGAACAGTTTTGTGATCATATTGCCAAGGTCGTCCTAACAAAATATTGCAAACTTCAAGAAGCACAACATCACAAACAACTTGATCTTTGAAAGAACCCCAAATTGATAAATTGACATTACATTGCATAGTGATTAGAACCTCACCCCCTTCTTTGAACCAAGAGATTTTATAGGATTTGGCAACTGGTGTTGATTTTATTTTAAGCTTATCAACCAGTTTTTGAGACACAAAATTTCAAAAACTCCCACTATCTATCATAAGAGTGCAAACTGTATAACTTAAGAGTAGTGATCAAGTAACTAAGTGGATAGTGATCAATAAGATTTGTTAATATTATACCCAACAGTTACAAAATAGCTTATATAGCATCTTATTACATCATTACATCTTTTATTATCATATGTATGCCACACAATTTCTAATGCAACCAAATTTATAGGAATCTAAGGTTGCAAACAAAGATGACGTCTCCCTTTCGATACAAAATAGTCAAACTAAACGTCTTCCTTTAAAACAAAACAAACATAAACACTAAATAGGACAAAACAACCTTCTAATAACAACACAACAACCATATAAGTTTTTTTTTTAAGAGAAGAAAGATACAATGGGAGGGTTACTATAGAGAGAAGAATTAGATTAGAAGACTGACGAAATTTAGAGATGGGGAAGGAGACTAGCTCTCAAGCTAGTGAAAAAAACCATAAGGTTTTCTTTCCAAAAATCATCACCAAAACTCTCTAAAACAGCCCAAAACTCACCTATAAATAGGATAGAAAAGAGAGGCCAACATGCATGTTCAACCGTTCACCACAACCAACCAAAAGGAGAGAAAAAGAAGCAATAAAGACACCGTTTGGACCCCCACTTGAATAGCCACAACAAGAGAACTGAGACAGCCAAGAGCAAGAACCGAACAACCAGCAAGGAGAACCGGGACAGCCAAGAGCAGGAATCGAATAGCCACAACCCAGGGAACCGGAAAAGCCAAGGAACTGAACAGCCAAAGGCCAAGGGGACCAGAACAACCAAGCCATGAGAATAGAAGCTGAATAGCCACCAAGCAACCAGCATCAATCCCCCAAATCATCTTAATTAAAGAGAGAGAGAGAGAGAGAGAGAGAGAGAGAGGGGGGGGACGCCCATGCTTACATCAAATCTACCCTGGTTGAGAGTTTTCATCCCATGATGAGATGACTTTAGAACTTTCATGACGTGTCAAAGGGACTACATCCAACTCCTATATTAAGGCCGCATATTTTCTCTTAATCATTTCTCTTTCTTGTTTAAACTGGGCTTGCAGAAGCTTCTTTCTCTTCTCATATTTTTCTGTACACGAGTACATTTTATGTTGAATTTTGTACAACTCGTTCTGGATGGGATTGGTAGAAGTTCCTTGCGGCAGAATCCACCTGTTCTTTGGAATAATTTCTTCAAGATAACTTGGTCGATTTTCTCCAACTTCATATTCGATTTCTTCTTGCTTTGGATCTTCCGTTTGTTGATGAGGGTCCATAATTTTTTTTTTTAAATAGGAAGGAAGACACAAAACCTAAACTCTAATGCCAATTTAATGCAGCCAAATTTATAGGAATCTAAGGTTGCAAACAAAGATGATGTCTCCCTTTCGATGCAAAATAGTCAAACTAAACATCTTCCTTTAAAACATAACAAACATAAACACTAAGTAGGACATAACAAGCTTGTAATAACAACACAACTATCATATAAGTTTTTTCTTTAAAGAGAGGAAAGATACAATGGGAGGGTTACCATGGAGAGAAGAATTAGATAACAAGATTGTGACGAAGTTTAGAGAAGAAGGAGAAGGAGACTAGCTCGCAAGCTAGTGAAAAAAAAAAAAAACATAAGGTTTTCTTACCAAAAAGCATCACCAAAACTCTCTCTAAAACAGCCCAAAACTCTCCTATAAATAGGATAGAAAAGGGAGGCCAATAACCATGTCCAACTATCCACCACAGCCAACCAAAAAGAGAGAAAAAGAAGCAATAAAAGCACTGTTTCGACCCCCACCCGAACAGCCACAGCAAGGGAACAGCGAAAGCCAAGAGCAGGAACCGAACAGCCAGCAAGGGGAACCGAGACAGCCAAGAGAGGAACCGAACAGCCAAAGGCCAAGGGGACCGGAACAGCCAAGCCGGAAGAAAAAAAATCGAATAGCCACCAAGCAGCCAACATCCATCCCCCAAATCATCTTAATTGGGGGGGGGGGCATGTTTACATCCATTTCTATATTATGCATGTATATCATGTAAATCATATTATTTATAAATATTAAATTCCTCTATATTAGTCTTATCACATACTTATATCAATCATAATTTATATCTTATGCAAATCATGCCATGTCAATCATGCAATTTATTTTTTATATATTTCTTTCATATGTATATACAAGTACTATAAGCAAGATAAGGCACCCAGCTATCTGTAGTATTTTTATGTATCCAACCATATAAGCAAACTACATAGGAATCAATATCAATCATATGAGTTTTATTTCCAGGAATCAATCATATCACAAATTATTTAGGTTATGTGGCTTTCATATTAGAAGTCGTCACTTCCCACCGTCGGTATATCATATCATATCAATCTATCTACTTACGACTTTCTTTTTATATCAATAAGGATTACACCACAAACTTTACTTTAAAAAAAAATCTCATTGAACTACCCTCTTGTACATGATAACATGTCTCCAGCCCAGCCAACCAAAATCAATCAATAATTTATGTATATAATTTTTACATACACATATTTCATAGCATATATAACATAGTAAACAAGTGATATTATGCTAAATATTTAACTTATTGCATCAATCTAGTGCATATAAAATATAAATATGATCATGACAAGAGACATTTATAAGAAAAATTAATGTACTCATTTTCATATGTTTATGACCACAACAAATGAATAGTACGTATGTATATCATGCACTAATATTATGAAATTTGACAATTATTTAATCAATTTTTATATTTATCAAAAAAATTTCAAATTTAGGGAATCTCGCTCAAAATACAAAAATATCGGGTGAAAATTCAATATGTTCTTATTAATATGTGCATAATGAGGAGAGTTATAACATTCTAAAAGCTAAATTGTGAAAGTTTGCTAGATGGAGATAACATAACTTTTATAAGTTTTAACCAAATTAAAATTCATAAAATACAAAATACATAAATGATTGAAATCAAAGATAGTATGATAGTAGTCTACCTCGAGATGAACAAATTTTCTAACTGGATCAACTGGAAAAAAGGCTCTACAACCCCTAAACCCTAGGTTTCTCTCTCATATATCTCTCCTCGTTTTTCTTCTCATTTTCTCTATTATGCTCTCTATTAAAATGAATGAAGGAAAATGACTTATGTAAATTTTGTTAAGTTATTAAGCGGATAAATATTTTTTGTTAATAAAATATCTTACGGACCTATAGATAATTAAGCCAATTATTTAATTTTAAGAACAAAATTCTTATAAATTATTTTATATCTTCAAACTTGTAGCTCTAAAAAAGATAGAAAAATATTCATAAAATGGCCCAACATTTCTAGAAGACTAGTGAAATATGTTTGCAAAATGGAGACCTAACGGTCAAAAAAACTCATTTGTACTGAAATGTGTTAATTTCTTAAGGAATTACAATTGATTTTTTTTAATCTACATTTCACATAAATTATTATAATTAAAGCACAATAATACCTATATTATGAAGAGAATAAATTGTAAATTGAATATATAATGACTCATGAAATATTATTTGCCTAAATCAAAATTTGAGTTATTACAATCTTAAGGATGAGTATCCTAGGCCAATATTCAAGGGTGAGTGCGGTGGGTGAGTCCTCAGAATGAGTATCTTGGATGAGTGAGTCCATGAGGGTGAATGCCTCAATCCAGTGGTCAATGTCTTATGAGAGTAGTTAAGAGGGGCTAGAACTAACATAGTTGATGGAGCCATAATTGCGAGCTTTGTAGGTGTGTGACTAGTGTAGTTTGAACGAGGGTGTTCATGGAAGATTGATGATTTTAGTTGGAGAGAACTATTGGAAGAGCTTATTCATTATAACTCAAATGCCTCTTTAAGTGAATACTTGTCAAGGCAGGTTCTCTGATTTAACTTGCTCAGAATATGTGCATTCTTGATTGAGCTCTATGGGGGAGAGCTCCAATGATGTGAGTTTCACTGGGGGTAGACCCTTGTTGGTCCCTAGATATTATTTGAGAGATGCTCTTCGGAGACGAGCTCCTCAAGGGTGGACCTATTTGGTACATGAAAGCATCCGACGTAGACTTTTATATACATATAATTAGTTCCTCAATTCACTTGCTCATTTAAAGTTCAATTGGGAAAAAGGACAAAGAATTAAGAACGAAAGCATTTTATTTCCCAACTAAATAACTAGGAGAAAGTAAAAAAAAAATGTATTACCCTATTTTTACTATTGCTTTCAGAAGACGCCTTTATCAACGATTCTCATAAAGTCATAATATGTTGAGTTGACTTATATATTATCCTTGGTTATGACTAGAGGCGAGAGGCACTGATAGGGCCACACTTCTTAATTTTCTTTACTATAACTTAGTTGTTCTTACTTAATATATTAGAGATGGTCAAGTCACATATTTCAAAATATGTTGAGGTTGACAGCCAAAAAATCTAAAAGGCCTTCATTTGGTAAGGAAAAGTAGTAGAAGTCTAGCAAGGTGAATGAGGAGTAAAAGAAGAAGAAGAAGAAGAAGAAGGTAGCTATGGTTGAGCCAAGTAAGTGAAGGCGGCTTCTTCTTCAAATTCTGACAGTATACCTCTTGCAGAAAGGCATGCTATGCAAGTTTCTATGTTAGGGGGCTTGATAGGTCTCCATTTTGATAAGTAATGCACATCAATGGTGAGCCCCGCACATAAGGAAGTCAGGACAATAACACCAACTCATTCTCTTGTGAAACCATCAGGTAACCATGACCTTATGCTGGAGGAGGTTGGGCGACAACATTTAACAACTAGTGGTGGTATGAAGGGTCCTTCATATTTTTAAAAAGTTTATGTTTGGGGGTTACATGTCACTGATATCAAATGATCTTAGGATCCTCCTGACCACAAATGAGCTGTTACGTTATCCATCAAGCTGAGTTCAAGGTGTTGTCTCTCACTTAGTGGGCACCTAACTTGCATACTAAAATTTGGGATCTACATGATCGATTGCTCAAGGTTCCCCTTTTATTTTTGGATAGGGACTTACCTCCTTATGAACCTTCACTTCATATGACGGGGCATTTCAGTGATTGAGGATATTGTTGGCCAGTAGATAATAATTTACTTACAAGCCTCTTATGTAGTGAAAGCCATTGATCTTGTAGAGGTTGAGTGTACAAAGGAGTGGGTATAGCATCCACTCACTCAAAAACTTCTACTTCTTCTCCTTTTCCTCCTATAATGAGCCTACTTGTCCGCCTAGTCAGTCTGATGCTGAGATCCCTGCTCCTGTGCCATTTACCTTATAAGCATTGTCGGGGTGAATCCAGGCCTTAGAAGAGAGGAGCTTGCATAAGTCAATGCTACTTTTGATTTTTGAGGAAGATAAATGGAAGTCAGATACCTTAGAGAAGGCCAATTATTTACTGTTGGTGACAAGGTAAAGAAACGGAATACCAGCTGTGATCGGAGAAGAGAACAGAGAAAGAAGAAATACTTTCTTGATTAATGCAATTGTACAGACAATACCTATAAATAGACCCTAGGATAGTAGACGTACACGTGTAGACATTAGATTGGTACATTGTTAATAAAGTGCTTAATACAGTTTCTTTAAGTATGCTAATATCCCCCCTCAAATGAACGGATCGGAACTGATGGTGAGTTTGTCTCTAAGCTTTTTGAAGCGCGGCGTTGACAGTGGCTTAGTGAATATGTCAGCTATCTGATCGTCAGTTTTGATTGGAATCAGCCGGAGATGGTTGTTGTTGATCTGTTCCCGGAGAAATCTATGATCGATTTCTATGTGTTTAGTTCGAGCATTATACACCGGATTTTGTGCTAACGCGAGGGCTGAGGTATTGTCACAGTGCAGATCAACCGGGGCTTCATGATTTATAAGAAAATCGGAGAGAAGCCGCTTGAGCCATATAGTGTCGATAGTGGCGGCGGCGAGAGCCCTGTATTCCGATTCCGTAGAGGACCGGGATACCGTTGTCTGTTTCTTCACTGTCCATGACACCAGCGTGGTGCCAAGAAAGGTGCAGTAGCCCGAAGTTGATTTCCTGGTGACGGAATCGCTCGCCCAGTCGACATCGGAGTAGGAAGGTGAGGTGGAGATTTGATTTCATGATCGGAATTCCGAAAGCTGTTGTTCCTTTGATGTATCGGATGAGTCGCTTGAGGAAGATATGTTTTGATTGTGGAGAATGCATATGCTGAGATAACGTGTTGACGGCGTATGCGATATCCAGGCGATTAATGGTGAGATACTGCAACGCTCCGGTGATCTTCCGATAAGTCGTGGGATCAGACAACACAGTTGATTCCATTGTGGTGTCAACAAGTAGTTTGGTGCATGAGGGGTTCGCTGCAGAGTTGCAATTGATAAGATTGGCTTGTTATATGATAGATATAGATTACTTTGGATCTATTGGCTTATTGAAATCTGGTTTAAAGAGCACTCCAGATTTTGTGACTGGATTCGAGATGCATAACATAAGGAATCACGTTGGCTGAAATGGTGGAGGAGATCGCCGCTGCGAGATTTCTATCTGTAAGAAGCCATTTGGATGCTTCAGATTCAGGATCGGAGGAATCTTGATCAGCGAATACAGATGGAGGAGATTCAAGAAACGATTCGAATCCATTCGCTTTAAAGAGTTTGAAAATCTGGTTCCGCCAGATTGGGTAATTGTCCATGGACAACTAATGGGGAACAAGGGACTTGAGATTAGAGATGATGAATTTTATAGAGGGATATAGAAGTGGCTTATCAGATGTATCGCCGATGCCCGCCGTCGTGCAGGAGGATGCAGTGGCAGAGGCAGAGAAAGCCATGGGAGAGGTCTCAGGAAGTGACCGCTACTGATACCATAAAGAAACGGAATACTGATCGGAGAAGAGAACAGAGGAAGAAGAAATGCTTTCTTGATTAATGCAATTGTACAGACAAGACCTATAAATAGACCCTAGGATAGTAGACATACACGTGTAGACATTAGATTGGTACATTGTTAATAAAGTGCTTAATACAGTTTATTTAAGTATGCTAATAAAGGTTATTGTGTTATGCAAGGAGGTGTCAGACGGTCAGACCAAAAGGCTGAGGTGTTGGTGACTCAAGCTTTTGGAGTTGTCGCAGCCAATTTCTTACAAGAGGTAATTCAATTTTTGTTACTTTTTGGAAAGGGGTATAGTGTGTTCCAACCTCCTTTTAGCTCATGTGTAATCTAAGGGGGGCGATTAAAATGAACTCAAGTCCTTATAATAACATATATAAAATTATTACTGCAAGAACAATAAAAAGTTTTTGTGAGATAAGTACTGATGATTTATGTTTGTAGCTTACAGTTTTTTATCATATGATCACCGAAACTTTTAATTCTTTTCACCTATGATGACCCTTTTATTTTTTTTACCAGACTCTTCACTTTTTGGCATGATAGCGACTCTTCGTAGGATGAGTAAGTTTGTGTGGGAGTGAATCTTTTCTTAATAATAACAATGAGAGGTGAGATATTGCTCATTAATATCGAATGTGCCTTGGAATTCGAGCCCATGCTTTCTTAGAATATTTTTCTATAACTTTGAAGCCTAATATGTATTTATATGAATTTTATATTGAAAAATAATAATTATAGTATTAAAATATTATTATTTATATAAAAAAACAAATATCTAAAAGCACTTACTTTTTAATCTTAAAACCAGTTTCCCATTTCCTGCTTTTTGGGTTAACAGAGAAATGCTTTTGAGAAATAAGAAGAAAGGGAGGAGAGAGAAAGAGGGAAACTAGGTTTTGGCAGTCATAAAGCGATTTTCGTTCGTCGGCCCATTTGGGGAATTTGCTCGTCTCGAGGTAGGTTACGTTTTGCCTATTTCAAATTTCAATAATTTTGTGTTTTTTTTTTTTTTTTTTTTTTTCCGGTCATATATGTATTTTTGTTACCGAAAAACGACAATAACTTTGTTTTGGTAAAACTTTCACCGCTAAGCTTTTTATATGTTGTAGGATATGTGATTACGAATATTTTGAGTATATTTTGAAAATTTTTGCCAGGTGATTTTGAAAAAGTAGGGATTTTTGCCTACTCAGAAATAGTGCTTCAGTTCAATTAAATCTTCATAATGATGTTTTACACAAATCGAGTGGACGACCGAGGTGTGATTTTGTTATGTCGGTGCTAATGGGCGGCCAAGGTGGGATTCTGTCAATGTTTTAAAAACCGGACCGGACAAACCGGTCTGATCAGTTCAACCGTGAACTGGTCTAAAGGCCGGTTCGGTTCAACCTAAAAACCGGCTTAGCTTCAAACCGGCCGGTTTTGTTCATAACCGTCGGTTCAACCAGTGAACCGGCTAACCGAACACGGTTCTCTTGAACCGGCCGGTTCAACTTTTGTATTTTTTAATATTTAAATTTTAAATAACTTATTTTAAAATATTAAAAAATATTTGTAATTTAATTTCAAATTTGAAATGCTTAATTTTAAATTAAAAAATTCCAAACAAGCAATTCATGAAGTTTCATCTCTTTACATGATGTAGTTAAATTTAAATTAAATTTAAAGATTGAATATGCTTAAATTTAAAATTATATAAGATATTACTAATGTGTTGTTGTTGTTGTATAAGATATTACTAATGTGTGAATTCAATTTATTTTTTAATAAAAAAGTTATATTATTATATGATTTTTATATCATCTAAATTGTATTTATTACGTCATCCGGTTCGACCCCGGTTCGACCGGTCAAACCGTGAACCGCTCTCTCTACCGGTTCGTTGTCCGGTCCGGTTTTCACAACCTTGATTAATACAACCTTTTAAAAATTTAAACTAATTTCAGAAGTAGGAGTAATAATTTCCCCACAAACACCTCCCGTTCCATCATTAGTAACCTCTATTTCAATAGTTATCATAGCAATATTTGAAGGCAATACAGAATTTGGTTCATCAACTACCTTTGACTCAGTCACAAAGTCAGATGAAGGAAAATTCGGTACAGGAGCCAATTCTGTTATAGTATTAACAGCATCTGCTCCTTCATCCAATATCTGTTTAAGTTTGAATTCAAAATTTGAATTTTGAGCTTCCAACGGTACCTCAAACAAAGGATGATCCACGAGATTATCTGAAGCATCCAAAGGATCAGCAAAAAAAACATTTTCAGACCTATTAGCATTTTCTTCAACAGCCAATTTTTGTGTAAGATTGAATTCAAGTTTTGAATTCTGAACTACCAATGGCTGAAGAACCAAATCAGACGATGGGGGAGTAACAAATTCAGTTTCAGCAAAACTGAATTCCCTCATATCGCTTAACAGAGCATCCGATCTACCATAATTCTCGATATTAACAGCATATATAACAACATTCGGTTCAGCCTTATACCGAGTAACAGCTGCCACTCCAATATCCTGATTCAATTCCTTTAACAATTCAAATTTTGAAATTTGAATCTTAACTGATTCCTCTCCTCCATCCTGATTTTGAGCATTCTCTACTCCTTCCAGGAACCGTGAATCAATTTCTGAATTAGCAGAATCAGGAAATGGTATGGCTTGATCAGCATTTGATTCATTAGCATTTTTTTCTTGTATATATACATAGATGTTATCATGTTACGTTATATTCGTTTAGTAAGTTCGTAGCTAAATGTTCTTTAATTAATCCGTTTTATTTTGCTTGATCCATGGGGGATGATTTTAAGTAGCACGTACTGAGAGGTAGCTTTTTCTTCTTGCCAGCAGGAATAAGATACTCGGCATCCTTTACAGTTTTTCTTTTTCCTCACGTACTCGGCATTCAGTGAAGAGATGGTTGCCCTCTTAGACCAGCAGTTGATTGTCTTGTACGTCATCACCCTCAAGCTCAAGGAAACCATCGAGGCTAATCTCTGCAAACCCCAGGCAAAGCCGATAGCCAGGCCTATTCCCCTCGGCTTGTACAAGTACAATCCCGTGCTCAAACCCGTTCTCACGCCTCAGCCGCCGCCGCCGCCTTCGCTTGACTCCACATGGATCATCTCAATCCTCAAAAAGATCAACCAGACCCGACAAGACGAGGCTTCCTCCCCCTGGGAGACCTATCCATCTATCGCGTCCCCAAATCCCTCCGTGACATTGATCAGATCGCCTACACCCCTAAGATCGTCTCCCTCGGCCCCTACCACCGCGGACGCCACCGCTTCCGCATCATGGATCGCCACAAATGGCGCTCCCAACACCGCGCTCTAGCCCGAACTAGCCACGACGTCCGCCTTTACCTCGACGCCGCCCGCTCCCTCGAAGTATGTGCCCGCTCCTGCTACGAGGCTCCCATCTCCATGTCCTCTGATGCGTTCGTTGAATCCCTCGTCCTCGACTCCATATTCGACTCGAGCTCTTTCGCGGCGTTGCCTGCGAGGGCTTCCTAGGTCTCGGCTACTCCCCCAATGACCCCGTCTTCGCCGTCCGTGGCATCATGCACTCACTTCAGCGCGACATGATAATGCTCGAAAAATAGCTCCCTCTCTTCGTCCTCAACTGGATCCTTTCCCTCCAGCTCGGCTACGAGCCTTCTTGCTCATACCTTGTTGCTCCCCTTGCACTCCGCTTCTACAACCCTTTTATGCCCACCGACGAGCTCCTCCCTCCCACCGCGTCTTCTGGTTCTCTCTACGAAGCCGGCAGGAGCAGAGCCCTACATTGCCTCGACGTCATCCGCCGCAGCCTCCTCCCGTGTCCCACGCCAATTTCCTGTCCACGTCTTAGCTGCCATGGCAAGCAATCCGCACGGCCCGTTGCCGTCGCTTTCCCAACGCCCATCTCCGGCGCTTGCTGGCTTCCAATCGCCGACAAGCGGCGTCGGCAGCTCATTCACTGCGTTGCTGATCTCCGCGACGCCGGCATCAAATTCCGGCGCCGGACATGAGTCCATTTTTGGGACATTGAGTTCAAGGACGGCGTCCTGTACATCCCCCGCCTTTTTATCCACGACGGGACCAAATCCCTCTTCATTAATCTCATTGCCTTCGAGCAGTATCATTTGGAGTGCGGCAACTACATAACCTCATATCTTATCTTTATGGACAACCTCATCAACTCGGAGGTGGATGTCGGATACTTGCATGACAAGGAAATTATCGAGCATTGGCTCGGGAGCGATGGGAAGGTGGCCGATATGTTTAACTGGCTTTGCCAGGAGGTGGTGTTCGACCGTCATGATTGCTACTTTTTGGAGCTATCGGAGGAGCTGAATCGCTACTATTACAATAAATGGAATACTTTGAGAGCCAGCTTTAACCATAAGCATTTTAGCAATCCATGGGCTTTCATCTCTTTGATCGATGTTGTTTTCCTGCTTTTGCTAACTGTTTCACAGACATTCTATACATGTTTATCCCTATTACAAGCTAAATTAGCTACTTTTGTCATCCTATGGCTTATATTAATACTTTTATTAGTTAATTATTATCGTCCATTCCACTATTATTTATTGATGTAAGTTTGATGTCATATCGAATAAGTCCCGAGTGATGTGACCAATGTATCCCTACCTCTGTGTGGATAGCCATTTATCCTTACTATTAAGTGATTCAAACCTAGCTCTCATTGGACTATATCTTAGCATTAATTTTTGAGTGCTAAATAATTTGGGCGAAATTTTTAAAAGGAGCATAATTCATAAATGTTTTAAGGATAGAAGCATAAAAATAAAAAAAATAAAAAAAAGAGCAGAAAAGTGAACAGGGATCCCGTTTTTTAAAGAAAACACAAAGGATGATTGCATTTTCTGAAGAAAACGCAAAGCCCTACTGCATTTTCTGTAGAAAACGTAAAGTCCTATTGCATTTTCTATGGAAAACACAAAGATGGATTGCATTTTCCATAAAACATGTGCAATTTCTTTCATTTAATATAAAATGCGAAGAAGGATTGTTATAATTATAATTATATTTCATTAGGTTAATTTAATATAAATTTAAATTTCATTTAATATAAAATGTTTAGGGCATTTAATATAAAAAAAAAGATAATTACTAAAAATTTTATCATAATTATAATATATAAATTTAATATACTTTAATTGATGCAGTAGGGCTTTGTGTTTTTTTCAGAAAATGCAATCCTCCTTTGCGTTTTCTTTAGAAAACGGGATCCTTGTTCACTTTTCTGCTCATTTTTAATTTTTTTTTATTTTTCTGCTCCTATCCTTAAAACATTTATGAATTATGCTCCTTTTAAAAATTTCGCCTAAATAATATAAAGTTTACAACTTTACATAACTCAAAGTTGACACTAAACAAATGTCAGTTTGACTTGATGCAAATACTTACCCAAAAAATTACTGCTAAGATATCTTCCAATGGAAAAATTATTATTAGGTCTGGCGTTCGGAGGCGAATTCGGACGCACCATGTCAGCCAGACTCCGGTGCATCCGGGTGGATCCCACTGCCATGACACGTTCGAATTCGCCTCCGAACGATTTGAACGCCAGACCTCTAGCTTTGAAGCACTTAATGACAACGATAAACGGCTATCCACACAAAGGTAGAGATACATTGGCCACATCACTCAAGACTTATTCCATATGACATCAAACTTACATCATTAAATAAAAGTGGAACAGACGATAATAAATTAATAAAAGTCTTAATATAAGTCATTGGAGAGCAAAAGTAGCTACTTTGGCTTGTAATAGCCAAAAACAGTATAGAACGTCTGTGCAGCAGTTAGTAAAAGCAGGACAACAGCAGCGATCAAAGAGATGAAAGCCCATGGATCACTAAAATACTTATGGGTAAAACTGGCTTTCCAAGTATTCTATTTATTGTTATAGTAGAGATTCACCTGCTCCGATAGCTCTGACAAGTAGCAATCATGACGGTCGAACACCACCTCCTGGTAAAGCCAGTTAAACATATCAGCCACCTCCCCATCGCTCCCTAGCCAATGCTCGATAATTTCCTTGTCATGCAAGTATCTGATATCCACCTCCTAGTTGATGAGGTTATCCATAAATGTAAGGTATGAGGTTATGTGGTTGTCGCACTCCAAATGGCACTGCTCGAACGCTATGAGATTAAGGAAGAGTGATTTGGTCCCGTCGTGGATAAGAAGGCGAGGGATGTACAGGACGCCGTCCTTGAACTCAATGTCCCAAAACTGGACGCCTGTCCGGCGCCGGAATTTGATGTCGGCGTCGCGGAGATCAGCAACGCAGTGAATGAGCTTCCGACGCCACTTGTCGGTGATTAGAAGCCAGTAAGCGGCGGCAACGGGCCGTGCGGATTGCTTGCCACGGCAGGTTAGCCGTGGAATAGAAGCTAGTGTGGGGCACGACAGGAGGCTGTGGCAGAAGACGTTGAGGCAATGTAGGGCTCCGCCGCTGCTAGCTTCGTAGAGAGGATCAGAAGACGCAGTGGGACGGTGGAGCTCGTCGATGGGCATAAGGGAGTTGAAGAAACGGAGCGCGAGGGGAGCGACGCGGTATGAGCGAGAAGGCTCATAGCTGAGCTGGAGGGCAAGGATCCAGTCGAGGACGAAGAGAGGGAGATGATTCTCGAGCATTATCATGTCGCGTTGGAGCGAGTACTTGATGCTGCTGAAGGCGAAGACGGGGTCATTGTGGGAGTAGCCGAGATCTTTGAAGCCCTCGAGGACGCCGCGGAAGAGCTCGAGGGCGAATATGGATTCGAGGAAGAGGGTTTCAACGAAGTCGTCGGAGGACATGGAGATGGGAGCATCGTAGCAGAAGCGGGCACGGTCTTCGAGGGAGCGGGCGACGTCGCAGTAAAGGCGGACGTCGTGGCCAGTTCGATCGAGAACGAGGTGAAGGGAGCGCCATTTGTGGCGATCCATGGTGCGGAAGCGGTAGCGTCTGAGGTGGTAGGGGCCGAGGGAGACGATCTTAGGGGTGTAGGCGGTCTGATCAATGTCACGGAGGCATTTGGGGACGCGATAGATGGATTGGGTATCCCAGGTGGAGCAAGCCTCGTCTTGTCGGGCCTGGTCGATCTTTTCGAGGAATATCGAGATGATCCTTGGGGAGTCAAACGGAGGCAATGGCGACGGAGGAGGCGGCAGTGGAGGAGGCGATGGCGGCGGCGGCGGAGGAGGAGGCGGTGGCAGCGGCTGAGACGTGAGAAGAGGTTTGAACACGGGATTGTACTTGTACAAGCCGAGGGGAATAGGCCTGGTTATCGGCTTTGCATTGGGTATGCTGAGATTAGCCTCGATGGTTTCCTTAAGCTTGAGGGTGAGGACGTAGAAGACAATCAGCTACTGGTCTAAGAGGTAAACCATCTCTTCACTGGATGCCGAGTACGTGAGGAAAAACAAAATCTTTAAAGGATGCCGAGTAATGAAGAAACCGAGAACAAGACAAATGCAATGCAGGAAGAAATGGAAAACAGAGAATAGCAAGAAAGAAGAAGGAGATGTAATTATTTCATTGTCACACGATTTTACTTTTTACGGATTTCTATCCTAAATCAACTAAAAATACATAATCTCTTGATTTTATAAGCTTTCACTATGTAACTTGATATATTATAGATTTAATCATTCTGAACTACTTGATATGATTTAATTTCATTTTCACTAGTTAAATGTGTGAATAGTAATCTTTGGGTGGGTGAAATTAATAGGGAAAAAAGCGTAATGTGATTTGATATGATAATACTAAAATGTGATATGTGATGAAATAGCTGAAATAATTAATATGTATGAAAATGATGTATTGAAATGATAAAGATAAGATTATGGATGATCGTACTGATACTTCAAAGATAATAGTACATATAATATTGATGATATCTGATACAAGATCAGAGTACCGTCAGCATTGATATATTATTCATGGTGATATCAGTATTGATACACCAATGATTGAGTATTGCCAGCATTGATATATTACTAGTAGTGTTGTCGGTATTGATACCCTAATAATAAGAGTGCAACCATTATTGATATATATTACATATATCTTAATATTTATATGATTGATCGATTGGGAGTTATAAGGGGTTGAAGACTGTTACGAGTTATAGGAGACGATAGATAGGGAGTTATAAGTGTAGGAGAAAAATACTCTTACGATACATTCTGATTTTATAAACACTATGTTGATACTGATTAATGATTATTGATCTTGATTATTGTTATCAATTACTCATTAATGTTACTGATTATACCGACCATTGTGACGGTACCGTTACTGTTAATACTGTTATTGTTATTGAGATTGTTCACTATTACTAATACAGATCACTATTATTGATATTGTTACTGAAGATATCATAAACTAAGATGTAATGTATAATAAACTGAGCATTGATATGGATAATCAATATAGATATAGATGTATAGATTTCTTTGCATGATTTGCAAGAGACTTTCTCTTTTTATTACATTAATTTTAGTTATAAGATTTTGATTTCTTATTGGATTATTCGCTCATTGCGTGGTTTAAATGATTTCAACCAAGGAGTACAGTTTAAGACTATGTATGCAATTGTATTAGAGTAGTTTTATTTCAGTTCTTTTATTTTTTCTTATTTTGTGACCAGTATGACTATTGTATATATTGTTTAAACTATATCAATATGATGTAATTCTAGACTGTAGAAATATGAATGATATTTTCCATTGTTTATTGCTTTTCTTTAATCCAATTAATCAACTATGCATGTTGAGATTGATCTAATTGATAAATGAATAGAACAAATTGACAAGATAATAAGATTGATAAGAAAAAAGAAAAAGAAATTTTTTCACTATAGATCTTGGGGCGTGACAACGGAAGCCACCTTCATGTATAAACATGGCATCTAAATTAAGTTATTACTATAACAATAAATTTATGTATTATAAGAAAATAGGAAACTTAAGCCAAGCTTGCATATTGGATGTCATACTGGCCTCTTCAGAAGATAAAATAACATCCTCTCAACAAATTTCATTCTTTATATCAACATAATAAAATTCAAAAGTATGTTCTTCATTAGCTATCCTAATGTCTATCGTCTCAATGCTTGTATAGTCCAATGGATCATAACTTCTTTTTCTTAAGGTGTGACCTATAAAGTAAATATAAGTTTATTTTAGTGTGAATTATCAGCATATCTAAACATGAGAAATGCATACTACACAAATTGTTTATCATGTGATTTATTGATAAAGAGCATAAATATTCCTCAAATTTAAGTTATATCAAACATACATAAGATCCTTCAGCTTTTAATGCTCTAAATAATTTCCTATCTTAGTATGAATTTGTTTAAAAAAACTCTAGTTTCTCTTATAACTATAAAAAGAAGTTTGACTAAGGAACTGAACAACAAAATTTTGCACTTTTGGGGCACTAGAGTCAAATATCATCCGCCATTTATCTATATATCATAAAATAATATGTTATTTAATTACTATAAAAATCATAAATGCAATAAATTATGTAATAAAGAACTTATTAGATTACATTTACTTAGACATTGGAAGAGCAATTGGCCTCCCAATGCTTTCGAAGATATCTTGATAAATTCTCACTGCATTCATTGTAACTTTAGGTTTATTATATATATCTTTATTATTAATGACTCACACCAATCCTTTCATGACCTCAAGTATATGGTATTAGTTTTCTTGATTATATTGAAAATGAGGGTTAAAGAAATATATAGTAGAGTGAATACTTAATGAAGTTGACTTATACAATATTTTTTGTACTTTTGAACAAGAATTTAGATGTCTTCCTTGTTGTATATATTCCATCATAAAGACAATCGAGTGATAGCTTCTCATCAAAGTCAACCACTTGTGATAATCTTATGAGCGGGCTTACTAATTTTGACTTTATCAAGAAATCAATCTAGAACTTAGAGTTCAAAATTATAAAAGACGCCTCTTACCCTTTCATTGTGTTTGAAAATTTTTGAATCAATTAAGTATTTGCTAGTTACCATTGATTGCAAATCACACTTATGATCACTAAATTTTTTTAAGTAATAAAAGTTATTACATGTCATGTGGCTTGTGGCCACACAATCTCTTTCGGTCTTTCAAACCAAGTCTTGTCCTTGACCACGATAGAAAGATAGAACTACTTTTGGCAAGATCAACAATATGTGAAATGGTACCAATGCTTTTTAAAATAATATTCAAGCAATGTACTGCACAAGGTGACCAATAGATGTTTACCATACATTTAATGCAATAACTCTAATGCCTTTTTATAGTTTGCAGCATTATTAGTAAATAGCTTAACAATATTTTTTTGGACCAACCCACTCAAACACTTTAGTAAACAATAAACATAAAGTATCAGCATTCTTCGTGATATTAGAAGTATATACAAAACTTTGGAACTGACAAAACCATTTTTTAAAAAAAGGAGTGGGAAGTTAATCAAAGTTTCATTTATGTTATTTCTCTGACCATCATAAATCAAGGTGTAGCCTGTTTTTTTTTTTCAACTATGATTGTAACTCTAAACTAATAGCTTACATTCTTCCTTATATCTCTTAGAAAATTAAATCTTGTTCTTTAATAATAGGAAGGTTTATATCCAAGCCCAAAAATAATTATCATATCAATGGTTTATATGCCAAAGATGAATTTAATACATACATGGGTGTACAACTATAAAAAACCACCTTACAAGTGCCACGTCAACACAATGCACAACTTTTTAGATGTCAACATAGATTTTAAAGATGGTTGTGATCCTAGCTTGGTTTTAGGAGCAAAATAATTTTCAATCTCGTTAACTTTGCTTTTTCCCTTTATCTAATACTTTGGTGTGTATTGTTGAACTATGTATTTTTTGTACGAGAAGAAACTCTCTCATCTTCAACCTTCTAATCATCATATGGTTGCACATTCTCTCTTTCTAATTATGCTTCTTGCTTTTTTAAAATTGTTTCCTTTAAATTTTCTTGTATTTAGTAACAAATATCATTTGAAACTTTCTTATGGGGAACAATATTTCCCTTAAACCAAGATGTAGTTTCTACCTCCACCTTGGTATATTATACAGCAATACAGACACTAATATTTTTTTTTTTTCATCAGAGCTTTTAATTTCACTAAAATGATCTCTTGATGGATCTACTTCCGAATGCATATTATGTGTTAAGATAGAAGACTGAGATATATAACTCATATTAAGTGGCCGGGCTAGAAAATTTGTTTAGGGTGTGCCTAACTTTAGACAATCAAAGACATTTGTGGTCTACATGAAATTTGTACAGGAAACAAAGGAGAAAATATAAAACATAGCATCTACTTCGTGATATTTTATTCCCTGATTGGCAAGGTAGAACAAAAAATTTGGAAAATAAAGAAGAAGCCAATTTTTAAACCTTACAAAATATCATTGCCTAATAAACTTCATCTAACAGCAACTAGAAATAGACATGCGTTTCAATCCAACAGCAAACACACGCAAGAATCACGGATGATCCATGCAAGATCCGGTCAAACAACAAGAGGATAATCTTTCTAGGTAAAGTGAATGCAAGAGAAAGAAATATTTCTCTATTTCAATCTCACATACCTTCTTCTCCTTCCAAATGAAGAAGTACAATGCCCAAGGGCTGTTTGGTATGCGGATTTAGCCGGATTTAAGGCCGGATTTGGGCGAAATCCAGCCAAACGGCCTAAAATGCAAATCCAAATCTCACGGTAAATGGAATCCGCGGTTGACGGAAAAAGAGCACTTCTTGCGGTAAATCCCGGATTTCGCAAATCCACCGATTCGGCGGATTTACGGGATTTGGCCGAAGAAGCGCGCGAAAGGGAGAAAGTTACCTTCACAGCAAGCGAGCTCCAGTTGTTGCTTCAGATCAAAAACCTGTCGTAACTTCCGATCCAACAGGAAGGTAATGTCGTCGAAGGAGCAAAGTCGAACGGCGACGATGAAGAACTTGTAACTGTGAGCGAAAGGGAGAAAAAGGTTACCTTGCGAGCGAGCTCCGATCCGATAGAAGAACGGCAAAGGAACGTTGCCCGCCGAAGGAGGCGAATAGGCTATAGTAGAGGCAAGGCAAACCCTAGTACTATAGCTAATGAGAAGCCAGCTGAGAGACAATATTATCGTATGAATTAATTAATTTACTTCAACTAATTTAATTAAAATTAATCAAAAATATAATATAATTAATAAATAATTAGTAATTAAAAATTAATATAATTTCTCATTTAATATAATTTGATATAGAAATTATTAAATATATAATTAATAGTGTAAATAATAATTAATAATTAGTAGAATAATTAAGTGATTATAAGATAA
>NW_021319911.1:316031-391602 GCF_001605985.2 Dendrobium catenatum
AAAAAGAGAAGAGATTCATTTTCCTAATTGGGAAATTTTTTTTGGTTTTCTTAATTCATTAATTACACTAACAATTTTAAATCTAATTCTAAACCTATTAAAACATTAATTCTTATCAATTTATTATTAACATTTGTAATTATTGAATTCTAAATTTAAAATGGTAATCTAAATCAATTCAACAATCTAATAATTAACTTCTAACTCTCACCTAAAATCTAAAGAGGTAAAGATTTTAATTAGGAGACTCAATACTATTAAAATTAGGATAAGGTAACTTCTAAATTAAACTTTAGGATAACTTCTAAAACAATCAACTAATTTGCATTATAAAATATTTAAATACATTTTTTTTCCTTTTCTTTTAATAACAACTAAAACAATAATAACAAAGATGAATTTAATCACTTGGGTAACCAGGCTATAACGAGGCTATTTAGTTTAGTCCCCAGGAGGTGAAATAAACCTCACAGCCCTCGTGTGAAACAAAGGTGGTGTTAATCAAACATTAAAATAAAACCTTCCTAAAATTCAATCCTAAAACAATAATATTTGAACTTTAATCAATCTTCCTTTACCCTTCTTAACAAAAAAAAAAATACAAACAATTCTTATTAAATTATCGCTATCTAGGACCTACAAAACCACAACAGCCATTCGGTACAACTTAGATGAGTTTGATAGACAGACGACTATTTACTTTAGGTTAAGTTGTGTTTTTCTGTTTTTTCTTTTTCTGTGCTGTATTGTGACGCTCTGTCATGTGACGCCGTGTGCTGTTTGTTTGCACTTATTGTAGCTTTTCTGTGGTCTTTTTCTGTGACGCTTTTTCTCTGCTCTTTTCCTTTTCTGTCTGTTGTTGTGAGCGTTAGAATAAACCCTTATTGTAGGTTAAGCAACTTTTTCATAACTAATGTGTCTTACTGCAGGTGGCCGTGCTCACACGCGCTAAAAAGGCGGCTAAAATTTAACTAATCAATTATTCATAACTGCTTTAGGTACCTGCTGTCAACTGCTTAGCCCCCAATAACCAGAGCAGGCCAGCTGATTGATCGTGAGCCTTTCTTTTTATTCATTATAACTGAATTGGAATGAATTCTTTAATTATAAACTGTTTAGGATAACCTCTGCAGGAGATGTCTAGATTTTCCATTTTTTATCGTAAGTATTTATAGTAATTATTGTGAAGATCTAAAATAAGGCATTTTTAAAAGATATAGGAATCCAAAGGGAAAAGTAATTAAGTAAACCCTATCGAGGGTTTGCTTTTTTTCATTTGGATATCTTTTGGGAACGTTCACTACGAGGAGTTCCAAATGGAAAAGTAAACCCCTACAGCGGTTTTGCCTTTTTCATTTGGGCATCCTTTTGGAGGATGTACTACGAGGAGCTCGAAGAGCTGAAGATGATCCAAAGATGAATCAAGGGAAGTGGAAGAAAACGACTGAAGAGTGAAGATTAAAATGCCTTATTTTAAGATTTGCGTCGTTCCCGGTTTGTTGTCGGTGGAGCCCCGGCGCACCCTTACTTTTCTGTACTTGTGATGTAATATGTATGACACTTGCCATGGACACTCTTTTTTCGTGGGATTTTATATTCTGTTTGATTTGTTTTGTTTACTTTGCTTTGCGCAGTAGCAACCGGCATGCTTTTTAATTTAGGTTCTTTCTTGCATGTGCTTGTGTGACGTTGGCTCTTTAGGGATGAAAATTTTTATACTCGTAATTATTAAATTAAAAATTTTAAGATTAATTCAACTAGAAACCATACGATTTTAGGGATAGCCGGAATCGTCGGGGGCGCAATGCACGCATTCTCTCTCTATTAGACCAAAACTTCCCCGCCCTGCGGGTAGAGTCCGGATAATCTGGCCTAATGGATGAGTGCCGACTGGGGAAGTTTAGTCAGTTCAAATTATTTTATAAAGCCTTTTTAAAATCCATATATTCTGATTTGGAGACTTTTACCACATAAATTACATTAGTAACTAATTAAAATTAAGATTTAATTGCGTTATGTTTAGGAAGCATTATACCATCATAAAGTTGTGGGATCATTTAGGAATCTTCTCTAGTGGTGCGATCCAAATTTCGTGTCTAAACTACCTCCCATCTTTTTACAGACTGGACCAAGCATGGATTTTACACGATTATGTGGTTTTAAAGCTGGCTTCCTTTGTCAGGCAAGGAACAAGTCCAGGACTGCATTAGTTAGGTCGTAAGATATTAGTGTTGTGTGTACAACAACACACTTTTAATAAGATTTAGGGTCTACAGGTGGGTGGTTCAACAAGCTGTACCTCTAATACACCTTATTGGTGGGTAAGTTCTCCATTCTTTCAGAGACTATAATCCTACCCATCTGCGTCACACCAGATGATTACCTCCTCCTTCTCTCATGCTTGCTTGAGATGCCATGGCCTCTTTCTTTTCTCCAGTTTCTAACTTCTTCGGCCGACCCGAATGTTTGACATGAAACCAGTGCTGATCTGATTGAACCCAATTGGAACTTCTTCCCTTTGATTAGGAAAGCCTTGAATCCCCTTTGGCACTAGACCATTTTGGAGAAGCTACTAACATCCTTAATCGAGAGTTTTTCTAAGTCAAGGCTTAGGATGTATTAACTAGGGGACTGCGCCCATAGGAAACCGATCCGCCACAATCAAATAAACCCCATTTGATCTGCATGTATGATGGGGGAATCTCGTGAACTTTTGGGTGAAAGCCGCTATCCTCCAGTGGCCTAATCGTATCTATAACTCCATCTGCTCTTTATCCATCGGCCTGCTTGGTGCGATTGTAAGGCTTACGACCATTTTTGTCCTACGGGATACGTGGGTGATCGTACTCTTTTGCATTCGAACCCCACGACGAATCCTTTCGGAGACCACATTCGTCTCAAAATATAGCTTATGTATTAATTTGGTTGTGTATCTAATACGACGTGTCCCATTATTGTCCCTTTTGATTATATTCATTATTATTGTTTATTATTTATTATTATTATTTTTATTATTAACTATTATTGTCTTGTTGTGCCATTTTTAGGTCATGATAGTGGGTATGAATGGTCATTTGGAGGAGCTTATGAAGAAGGGGTTGTAATTTGTCACGCTCCCAGAATCATTTTTAAGAATTTATATCAATGCAAAAAAAAAAAGAGAAAAAAATTAAACAGCCTACAATATCTATATTATGGAGAATAAGGATGTCTTTGGACTTTAGTGAATCCTGAAAAAATTATTTCATTGTGTACATCATATGGGATTATGACTATATCATTGATATCTTCTTTCATGATGAGTTTGCATGTTGGCAATCTATACTAAAAAGAATGGCCATTTGACTATGAGTTGGTGCTAGCTACTGTTCACAAGTCAACCTCCTTTTGGGTGACTGTTGCTTTTGTTCATTGACCCTTGAATCAAGTTTCCTTAAAGGAACCTATTAGACACCTTTGAGGTTACCTCTAATAGGAATGTATAGTTGTACATTGTATTAGGTAATCTATGTATTTGAATTTTAATTATTTCTATATATTATCGTCCTACTTGAACTATAAAAATCAGAGAGTTTATAGGGAAAGTTTTTATAAGTTTATGGAATACAAACTTATTATTTCAAGATTTCTAGACTTTCTAGAAATAAAATGAGCCTCTCTCTCTCTCTCTCTCTCTATCTGTTTTTTCTACTTTTCAATAAACAATATTGTGAGTAAGGTCAAGATATCACTTATCAAACAAACTTAGTCAAAGAGCGCGGTTCAGGAAACTAATCGGAATCTCACTCCTTTAGCCTTCTTTTTTTTCCTCCTCTTCACCAAAGGGATTCGAACAACACCCACCCCCGGCCAACGAACTCATGTTATACATGGTTATCAGTGTAGGTAAATACAAATTAATTCTGCATTAAGGAATGAAAAAAAATATATAACACCACTCCTAGTCAAACTTATCAATAGGAATTTGCATGAATCGACTGATAATTGCTTTAAACCAATAGTTTTGACATGTGAACAAAAAATGTTCTCGTTCTACACTAGGTCCCTTTTATGAGAAATCACTCTTCTTAAATTTAAGGCTCTAAACTTTAAAAATTATATTCTAATTATAAACCTGGTTAAATACTGACAATATCATACATAACCACTATAACAAATTTCCTATCTTCTTCAACTGTACTATGTCTACAAATTGTTGTATGAGTTCTCAAATGGCATCTCAACTGTAGTTTGGTACTAGATTTGTGCATGTTCAACAACTTCGTCCATCTCCTCGGCTCCATTTAACACTATCGAGTTGTCTATCCATTTAGCACTTTCAGGGTTAATCCATTCACTAACCTATATGATATAATCTCCAAAAATTTCTTGATTGCGGCACGAAATCGCAGGCAAAGCGAACCGGAAACTTCAATAATTTAAAATCCGGGAGCATCCGATACTTCGATTTCATCGAGCTTATAAACTGAGCACTCGAAATACGAACCGCGAACGAACCAAAACTTCAACTTCAATCCGAGCCCAAATAAGCCAATTCAAGCACCCGAATGCTGTTGAAAGTTCACATCACAAATTTGAGTTTACCAAACGGTCTCCGAATTTTGGACGCAGCTTATAGTCGAATGAACGGCTCAATGACGACAAATCCAACGAGCCCAGATCAGCAAATTTGGCATCTATTAAGACTTCAAATGTCTGATGAACGGTGCATCAATCAAAGGATTCATATCAGGCGTCCATTTCGACCACTCCGCTATTTGCCCCCTGGTCCTCAACCCTATTTTATCAAGCGTATGCCACTCCAAGGAAATCTATAAATATAACCCCTGCATTTCTCAATGAGAGGGGACCCAAGCAGAACGAAGAAGAAGATAGAGAGAAGCGAAGAGGAGAGAACAGCTCTCCTTCGACCACTGCCGGAGTTTCTCCGTGTCAGAACGACGGCCAAATCCCGCCGGAGCCAAGAGTGACGCCGGAAGCTCCTGCTCACTCTTGTAACGAATTTTCAATTAGAAGAAAACTCATTTAGTCTGATCGTCAATAAACTTGTTGGGCGAATGCAGCCTTATTGTATCTCAAACTACACTAAGTGAAACTTTTACTGGGTCCGTTGGCCGTGGTTTTTTCCTTTTTCCAGGTTTTTTCCAGTAAAATTATGTGTTTTTTTTATCTTCTGTTTGTGTGTGCCTAGATATTCGTGCACCGCTCAGACAAAAATTTTCTAACTCTACGCGCGTTATATTCTACAGCTCGCAACACTCATAAATTGCTCGCAATTCATGTTATCCTTTACTTTATTTAAGCTTAAGGTTATAAGAACCGGCATGTCAAACTTATTTTTAAATATTTTTGTGCTATAATTCAATAATTATTTGGTCATTCTCTCCAAAAGCACTATGTATAGTTTAGAAGGAAGCCCACAATATATTTTAATGAGGTAGTCATCACCATCTCAATTTAGAAAAAATTCACTTAAGATGTCCTTAATAAAATTATTGGAAATCCACTAAGGACATTGCATCTCTTGTGAAGTAATTATCTTATTAGTTTTTTAATTTGTTCATTATATTGTTTATTAACCTCATTAATCATTTCATAATTTTATAATACTAACTAATTTTAATTATTATTTATAATTTATATAGTAATTATTCTTTTTGAAGTTTATTTTAATCTACTAATGGATTTAAGTATTATTTAGTTAGTTCTCAGTTATAAATTATATTATAAATTATTTCATTAATCACTTAAAAATTAACAACTCATTAATTATTTAATTAGTTTTTACAATTTAAATAATTATGTAATTTAATCATTTCTATTTTAAAATTATATTAATTAAGTTTTATTATATGATTTTTAATTACTACTTATATGATAACTATTGAAATAAGTTAAATTAGATAATTAATTTACTGGTACAATTATTCTACTTATTATTTAATTAATTCACTCAATATTATAGTAAAAATTAAGTTTAACGGTTCTAATAGTTTAGTCCCCCCCCTGTGGCTAGGGTTTGCTTTTGATCTCGTCGGTGCTGTTCGCTTCGTTCCGCTAGAGTGTAGAGACTTGGACGAATCGTTTCTTGCAGTTCGAACTTCGCTCACATCGACCGATCGTTATCGAAGTTACAACATTTGATCGGAAGGCAACGACGGGAGCTCGCTCCCGCTACGAAGGTAACTTTCTCCCTTTCGGCGCTTCTTCGCCAAATCCCGTAAATCCACCGACTACTGATTTAATAAATCGGGATTTACGGAAAACAAGGGGAAAGCACGGTTTTATTCACCGTGAGATTTAGTGGCGCTCAAATCCCGTTTGGCAGGATTTAGCATAAATCTGCTCAAATTTTGTGCCAAACAGCCCCAAATTCAACGCTCTTGACCAGATTCTGTTAACAGGAAAGCTTGCTTTTTTCTACAATCCCCACGAAGAGGGGAAACCAGCTGGTTTTTACATTTTGGGGCTGTTTGGCAGAGCCCTAACATGGGGTCCTGGTTGGGTGCCCATTGGTACTCACGGCTCTGGCGCTGGGGCTTTGCCCACCCACACCACCTATGTGACTTTCTGATGTCATACCCACCCACACCCACCCACTTTCACGCTTATTGAATGCAGTCCTGCCATATTTAATGGCTTTGAGTATTTTCCATTTTCTACTGACGGCTAAACTTTCAATGCACATATCAAAATTTTATCATGGTTGCGCGCAGTTTAGTGTTGTACATTGGTAGTAAGGATTATTAATAATATATTGCATGTATATGATAATTAGTAATATAAAACGTTGTCCTTTGATGTTGAAGTACCCACCCATACCCACCACGATGCATGAGCATACCATACCCACCCATGCCCATTGGGTATGGTGAGTAGTGGGTGGGTGTGGGTAATCGGGTACCTATGCAGAGCTCTGTGTTTGGTAGAATCTAGGATTTCATTTAAGTAGGATTTCGTAAATCCTCCAAATCCAGATTTACGAAATCCGCGGGAGGTTAATCCTGAAACTGTTTGTAACATCATGATAAATCCAGTTAAATCCTGTTGTGACTGTTTGGCTTTCAATTCAGGATTTAAGAGCGGTTAAAAAAGTTGACATACATTATTAGTAATAATTAAAGCCGACAAGAAAAGTTTAAATAAAATATAACAAAACTTTTTTAATACTAATTATTATTTAATTTATTTATAATATTTTATAATAATTATCAAATTATAATATTAATTATCAAATTACTTATTTATTTATTATTTAATAAGTATTTGAAATCTATTTAATTAGTTATTTTTTTTGACAAACTAATTATTTAATAATACTATACTAATATATTTTAATTAGTTATTTAAGTGTTTTAATTAAATATAATTATTAAATAATTAATATTATAATTTGATAATTATTATAAAATATTATAAATAATAATTAAATAATTAATTAGTATTAATAAAGTTTTGTTATATTTTATTTAAACTTTTCTTGTCGTGCTTTAATTATTCTAATAATGTATGTCAACTTTTTTAACCGTCTTAAATCCTGAATTGAACTGTCAAACAGTCACACAAGATTTAACTGGATTTATCATAAATGTTACGAAACAGTTTTCAGGATTTAACCTCCCAGGATTTCGTAAATCCGGATTTGGAGGATTTACGAATTCCTACTTAAATAAAATCCTAGATTCTACCAAACAGCCCCCAAATGTAAAACCAGCTGGTTTCCCCTCTTTGGTGGGATTGTAGAAAAAGGCAAGCTTTGGAATCCGGTCAGAGCGTTGAATTAGGGGCTATTTGGCAATAGGATTTGAGCAGGATTTATGCTAAATCCTACCAAACGGGATTTGAGTGCCACGTAAATCTCACGGCAAAATAAAACCTCTGTTTCCCTCTTGTTGCCGTAAATCCCGGAATTATTTTCGGCGGATTTACGGGATTTGGCCGAAGAAGCGCGCGAAAGGGAGATAGTTACCTTCACAGCGAGCGAGCTCCCATCGTTACTTCCGATCAAAATGTTGTAACTTCTGATAACGTCGTCGATGGAGCGAAGTCAAACTGCAAGAAACGATTTGTCCAATCTCTACACCTCTAGCGGAACGAAGCCGAACAGCACCGACGAGATCAAAAGCAAACCCTAGCCGACTAAGCTATTACTGGTTAACTTAATTACTATAATAATTGAGTGAATTAATTAAATAAGTAATAGAATAATTAGTACATAATTAATTATCTAATTTAACTTATTTAAATAGTTAGTCATATAAGTAGTAATTAAATTTAATATAATAAACTTAATTAATATAATTTAAAATAGAAATTATTAAATACATAATTATTAATGTAAAAACTAATTAAATAATTAATGAGTTGTTGAATTTTTAAGTGATTAATGAAATAATTATTAATATAATTTATAATGAGAACTAACTAAATAATACTTAAATCATTAGTAGGATTAAATATAACTTCAAAAAGAATAATTACTATATAATATTATAAATAATAATTAAAATTAGTTAGTATTAAAATAATTAAATGATTAATGAGATAATTAACAATATAATGAACAATTAAAACTAATTAAATAATAGTACTTCACAATAGATGCAATGTCTTTAGTGGATTTTCAATAATTTTATTAAGGACATCCTAAGTTGAATTTTTTCTAAATTGAGATGGGATTACTACTCATTAAAATATATATTGGGCTTCCCTGAAACTTACTACATAGTGCTTTTGGAGAGATGACCAAATAATTATTGAACTATAGCACAAAAATATTTAAAATAAGTTTGGACATGCCCTCTTAACCTTAAGCTTAAATAAGGTAAAGGATAACATTGAATTGCTTGAGAATTTATAGTGTTCCGAGCTAGAATACACGCGGTAGTAGAGTTAGAAAATTTTTGTCTGAGCGTTGCACGAATATCTTGCACACACAGACATAAGATAAAAAAACACTAGAATTTTTATATGGAAACCCCTGAAAAGGGAAAAAGCTACGGGGCCACGCCCAGTTGAAATTTTTCACTAGTGTAGTTTGAGATACAAAAGGCTGATTCGTCCAACAAGTTATGACGATCACACTACAATGAGTTTCTTTTGAATTGAAATTCAGTTACAAAGTCGAGCAGAGTTCCGGCGTCACTTGGGCGTCCGGCGGGATTGCGTCACTTGGGCGTCCGGCGGGATTTTGGCGTCGTTCTGACGACGGGAAGAACTCCGGCGGTGGTCGAGGATGAGCTACTCTCTCCTCTCTTCTTCTTTTCTTCTTGCTTGGGTCCCCTCTCATGAGAAATGAGGGGTATATTTATAGATTTCCTGGAGTGACATAACTTGTAAATAGGTGTGAGACCAGGAGCAAATAGAGAGTGGTCGAATGGACGGCTGGTATTGAATCCCTTGATTGTGCACCGTTCATCAGACATTTGAAGGTCTTAATGATGTCAAAATTTGGCGATCTTGGGCTCGTTGGATTTGTCTCCTTAAGCCGTTCGATTCGACTATAAGCTCGTCAAAATCGGAGACCATTTGGTAACTCAAATTGTGATGTGAACTTTCCAACAGCACTTCGGGTGCTTGAATTGGGCTTATTTGGGCTCGGATTGAGTTGAATTTGGTGTCGTTGGGTTCGTATTTCCGAGATGCTCAGTTTGACTATAAGCTCAATGAAATCGAAGTTCGGATGCTCCCGGATTTAATTTCTGAAGTTTCCGGTTCAATTTTGCCTCGAGATTCATGCTCGATCAAGATAATTTTTTGAGAATATATCATATAGGTTAGTGAATGGATGAACCGCTGAAGTGCTAAATGGTAGACAAACTCGATAGTGTTAAATGGAGCCGAAGGAGATGGACGAAGTGTCGAATATGCACAAATCCAGCCAACAACATATGAATGGCCAATGGAGAACTATACAACAATTTGTGAACATAGCCACAAGTTGAAGAAGATATGAAATTTGTTATGGTTATGTATGATATTGTCATACATAACGGAGTGAAAAAGAGAAAGGCTAACGGAGTGAGATCTCCGATTAGTTTCCCTGAACCACGCTCTTTGACTAAGTTTGTTTGTAAGTGACACTAATGTCATTAAAACATGATAAATAAAATTGTCCAACTTTTTTTAACTTATATCACATAATATATAATAAAAAATATTCATTTATGATAATTATTGTCATAATTATAAAAAATATATAACAAACTAACAACAAACATACCTATAAATAGGAATTTGTTAGAACTATCAATTTCGGGTTATGGGTCGGGTTCGGGTCAAACCCGAAACTAACCAGGTACTATTCGGGTTTGGGTCGACCCGACTCGTTTTTGCAAACGGTTCGATTTTCTAGACCCGAACCCGACCCGACCCTCGTAACTGCCACGAACGCAGCAACAGAAGCGGAACTGCCGGACGTGGACGCTGGCTACGGAACTGCGGCTGAGGCGCGGACGCCGGAACTGCTGCAGAACTGGCGTGGACGGCGGAACTGACGCGGACGCTGGGCAGGCGAGCAGACTGGCGCTGGGCAGGCGGGCGCGGGGCAGGTGGGGCAGCTGGGAAGCGGGCAGGGTTCATTTCGGGTTCTTCCCGGGTTACGTATTAGTGTGCATTCTGGGTCATTTCGGGTTGTTCACGGGTAAACCTGAACCCGATCCGATTTTTCAAACATATCGATTTTCAGAACTTGAACCCGACCCGTTTTGGGTTCAAGTCAACCCAAAACCGAAATTTTCGGGTCTGATTCGGGTCGGATTTTTGGGTCGGGTCCAATATTGACAGCTCTAGAATTTGTCACCTCATAATCAAATTCCTTTTTTTCCCTTTTCATGTCCTGCAATTAACACATGCAGATAGAGTTGGAATAAGCTCCAACCCCTAAGTAGGTTAAATGAAACCTACCATTAAAGGAAAATCACCTATTAACGGCGGATTTTTCGGGCGAAAAATCATCATTTTATGGCAGATTTAATGGTTTTTCGACTGATTTCCGGTGAAAAAATATTCACTGGAAAAACGAGTGTCGGAAAAATAATTCTAGCGCAAAAAATACGTTAGAAAATTTTTCCGACGGAATTTCTTCGCTGGAATATTATCCGGCGGACTTCTCTGCAGGAATAATAAAAAAAATTTATACAACAAAGCCGGCAGCCAGTCGCTCTGCCTGGCCCGGCCGTAAGAGCGCACGCCCGGCCGCAAACTAAACAAAACGTTTTACAAAATGAATACCAGATGATCCTAGAAAATGCACTTGTACTAACACGTGTTAATTTCTTAAAAAATTCTACTTGAATAAGCTACCTTTTGTTTTCATATCTATAATTCCCATAAAAAATAAAGAAAAAATATTATAGATAGAGTACAATATTCTCTATGACGAGGTAATATGGTTTATAAATCGATCTCATATCAAGTTTAAGAAAATATTTGAATACTATTGGTCAAATTTGTTCTTTTAAAATTTCAAAGTAATTGTACTACTATCATTAGAAAACATTTTTGTATTATTATATGAACATTAAAACAATTGAAAATAGGCTTTAAGAGCTATCTTATAGCATAATTATTCATCAAATATGCATTTATGTTAAAAAAATCAAAGCAAACTAACATTTATATGGTATTATGAATATTTTACAAGATAGAATTGTACCTTTACTTATATTATACACATCCCTGCCCTAAGATCACTTGCCTAAACTATGTACTAGCTCACCCACAATGGCTGCCCCAAGACTAAGTCCATTCCCACATTCCAAACATCCCGATCAAACTATAAAGAGTACACATCTCTGAAACTCATGCTTACAATTTTGATGGTTGGACTCATTTTTTATCTGCAACTATCATCACCCAGGGGACTCGTCCCTCGCACGGTCACACCCAGGAACTTGATGTTCATTCCTAAGAACTTGCCAACACAGTCTTGCTTTGAAACCCATATTTTGAATGCTTATCCAAGTTACTAACCCTTAAAGATTCTCCCTTGGCACCAACCTTAAATGAGGGGCTATGGTGGAGGCATGGATCCATGTATACATCACCCAAACAATCCACATATCATTGTTAGTTTGTGCCAGTCACACACACACACACACAAACATATATATATATGGTGTAGTATTTTATATAGCCATCCTAATACTACAAATAAAAGGTGATTAGAAACTTTTTTTAAGATATTCTATAGATCCTCTATTATATTTCATTCACGCTTTCAAGAATACACATAGATAATATAGCTTTCCAATAACACACATCTAATTTTTTAGCTCCAATGTAGCAATGAACCGCTACATATAAATTTGAATGCAACAATACAGCCTAATAAAATAATGAAAAAATTTGATATGTTAATTGTATATTTCAATCATATTAGATATGTGGTAAGGCTTTTTATATATACGATAGACCAAACTATTTATTGATTTGGTCTGATATAATTGATTCTCGATATCAATCTCTTTTGGTTGGTCAACAAATTTAGAGCTCAATACAACAGCAACAACAACAACAACATCAAGCCTTTATCCCATTATGTGAGTTCGGCTACATGAATCTTTTTTCTCCACTGTGTCCAAACTTAGAGCTCAATAAGAGGATAACTTATTATGTGCGGAAACCGATCGTAGAAACTGTCCGGAGAACAATTAGAATGCACCGTCACGTCAGCAGTACCGAGACACGCTACCTAGCAGTATCGAGCCGGGATACCGAGCACAGGAGTGACGTGTCATATCTGATTGATCTCCGTACGACGTTCTATGTCCTCATAGAATAATTTTTTCAATAGAAGTGATTTGAGCTATACAGTAAACATATCTATACTACTATATAAAAGTGGCTTGGGATTCCACTTTTAGCAAATCTTGATCGTTCATTTTTTAATTTTAATTTAATCTACAACGTCCATTCTTGACTCTTCAAATTCTATTATTTATCAAATTAACTTATTTATTTATTTAACTGATCTTTTCTACGAGTCTTCTGCCATAAAGACTTAACAGATTTCAAGCCTAATTTAATAAAAGTTTAATTAAATTATATTTAATCCCGGCGTTTAAGTTTTAGTATGCAGCCCGATTTCATCTTATGCCATAAATAATTAATGGATTTCAACACTAAAGCAATAAATATTATCTTATGCCATCAATAATTAATGGATTTCAACACTAAAGCAATAAATATTTATTTAAGAGATATGTATAGCCGGCGTTTCAGTTCAGGTTCATTTTTAACCCTAGATTATCTCTATCGCATCCGTCTCTACGCTCAGCTTTTTAATTTCTACCGCACGCATCTCTCTCCGCTCAGCTTCCAATTAAGGTAGTTCTTCATCTTTTTAATTTCTACCGCATCCGGCCGTTACTGCATAGCCTCGCCGTTTCATTTTCGAATACTCATCTTGCTGTAGTGTAATGTAAAGATCCTCTCGGCTTCCAAATAATGTATTGCATTCAGATTCCCGGGCGTTTCAGCGGCTATCAGGCCCTGGCGTTTCAACATGAGGCGCGCTGTCTGCTCGGCTTCCAAATAAGGTATTTCTTGATCGTTTCGATTTCTACCGCATCCGGATATTAATGAAAAATAATTCCTCCTCATACTGCATCACCTCGCCGTATTAGTTCCGAATACCTCATCTTGCTGTAGGCATGTTGAAATCCAACACAATAGAATTAATATTAGAATAAACTATAGTAATTTACAATAGTATGTAAAAATGTATAATATTTTATAATTATAAGAAATAATAAAATTTATAAGATTTTTGTGTATATTCAACTATTCTCAACTAGCCCAACAGACAAAAATTGATTGAAAGCCCTTGAAATTAATTTTCTCTATCTAGAATTTATCTTTTTTCTCATCCTTTATCTCTCTAGCCTTTGCGATTTTGTAAATAGAAAAATGGCATCATTGGCATGACACGAGTTAAGTTAATGGAACTAGATTTTGATAAGGATTTTTTTTTAATTAATGAAATTATAATATAATGATAATTATGGAAGTTATTTAGTTTTTTATATAAAATTCATATAAATCCTTTTATAACTTGTAATCTAGAGCTCTATAAATTATGAAAAATAAATATAAAACAACAAATCATGTCTAGAATGACACATCGTGTCTAGAATGATTTGATGAAAACGTTTTACAAAATGGATACCATATGAGCATAGAAAACACACTTGTGCTAACGCGCGTCAATTTCTTAAAAAGTTTTAGTTGAATAAAAAACTTTTTTATTTTCATATCTGCAATGCCCATAAAAATAGGGAAAAAATTGCAAAATGGATACCATATGATCATAGAAAACACACTTGTGCACATGTCATATTGTAATATACAAGTGACTTGATGTTCATTCCTAAGAACTTGCCAACACAGACTTGCTTGGAAACCTATATTTTGAATACTTATTCAAGTTACTCACCATTAAAGATTCTCCATTGGCACCGACCTTAGATGAGGGGCTATGGTGGAGGCAGGAATCCACGCATACATCATCCAAACAGTATGCTTGTACCAATCACACACATACACACACATATACGGTTTAGTATTTCATGTAGCCAGCTTAATCCTATAAATAAAAGGTGATTAGAAATTTTTTGAGGTCTTCTTTAGAACCTCTACTATTTTTCATTCATGTTTTTAAGAATACACAGAGACAATATAGCTTTCCAATAACACATCTAGTTTTTTAGCTTCAATTAGGGCTACAAACGAACCGAGCTGAGTCGAGTATGTGAGTGTTCATGTTTGTGTTCATTTAATGTTAGCTTGTTCAAGTTTGGTTCATGTTTCTTTGAGCTTTATTGTTTGTGTTCATGTTTGATTCATTTAAATTAATGAGTGTTCATGTTCGGTTCATGTTCAGCTCATGTTCGTTCGTTTAGTGCTTAACAAGCTTGTTCGAGAACATATTTTAAGAATTTTTTTTAACTATCAAACAAATACGTCCATGAACATATCTATGAACAAACACATTTATAATAAAAGCAATTGTCTATGTAACAAAGGCAATGATTATTTATATTTATTAATTTTATAGTCAAATATTAATTATTTTTATCTAGCTTATTCACGAGTTCAAAATCGAACATGAATCAAACTTTTATTGAGCTTCTTATCGAGCTTAATGTCGAGCTTGTTCACGAACTTCAAATGATGTTGTTCGCGAACATAAATGAGCCGAACACATTAGTGTTCAAGTTTGTTTATTTAAGAATCGAGTATTTAAAATATTGTTCAAATTTGTTTGTTTAGCTAATTGAACGATCACAAATGAGATTTAATCGAACCGAACAACGAGTAGCTCGTCGAACTTTTGGTTCGCTTGCAGCCCTAGCTTCAATGTATCAATGACCTGCTGCTGCAGATAAATTTGAAGACACAACACAGCCGAATAAAATCCTGTAAAAAGGTGATATGTTAATTGTATATTTCAATCATATTAGATATGTGGTAAGGCTTTTTATATGTATGATCGGCCAAACTATTGATTGATTTGGTCTGATCTAATTGATTCTCGAGATCAATCTCTTTTGGTTGGTCAACTTAACTTATAGCTAAATAAGAGGAGAAATTATTCTGTGCGGAGTCCGGACGCTGAAACCGTTCGAAGACCAACCAGAATGCGCCACGTCAGCGGTACCGTGCGCTATCGAGCAGCGGTACCGAGCACAGGAGTGACGTGTCATATTCTGATTGATCTACGGACGACGTTCTATGTTCTCATTGAATAAATTTTTCAATAGAAGTGATTTGAGCTATACAGTAAACATATTTATTAAATTTGTTCTATTTAGACTTATGTGAAGCTAAATTTTATTTAATAAATTATTACCTCATGCATTCTAATCAAAACTCAATAGTCGTTCGTGTACTTCCTTGCAAATTCTTCCATTTCGCCCTATTTAGGCTTGTTGTCTCCGTTCTCAAAGCTTAGGCTTCAGAGGCATCTATGCCCTGAGGGTCTCAATCCCCTTCTCCTCAATTTGCTCGAATTAGATGCCTCTTTGAAATCCCGACTACTGGAAGGTTGACAAACAGAAGATGGTTCTCCTCTCCCCCTCGATTTATTATCCTCGGCCTCCTCCTTGTTTACCATCCATGGATTTCGTCGCTAAGTCTGCGTTATTCCACCGACAAACTGCAAATTTATCTTTTTTCTTCAGCAAAGATCGCCGTTGGGAAAGACCTCGTGTAATTCCAGCACAAATTGCGTCTCCAGTACCCCGCTTACCATGTCTGGCCGCCAAGATATACGTGAACTACAGTGATATGAGCAATTCTTTCACCAAGGAGGTTCAGACGACAGAACCAGTTGCTTCCGGAGCGGTTAATGCCATACTCTGGCTGCATAGTTTCCGTGTTCTAGCGCTCAGCGCGCTCGCGGCCTGTGGTGTTCTTGCGATAGCTTCTCAGAGGGCTGTTGCGGCGAATTTGAGCGTGGCAGGTGCTGATGTAGGGTTTTTGGGATATGTGCAATTGGTGCTTAGAGGAGCATGGCCGAAGGTTTTGCAGGTTCTTCAGGTTTTCAAGGACCAGGGATTGATTCTGGCTGCCTTGTTGGGTCTGTCTGCTTTCTTTTCAATGGCGGAGACGTCCATAACCACATTGTGGCCGTGGAAGGTAAGCCTACATCATCTCAATGAGGAAAAACTGTGATTGGTCAGTGGGGGTTTTGTCCGTGCACTGATGAGGGCCATCAACTAGATATAGATCTCCCAGTCATCTTTCTCTTTCCTCCATCTAGGAGTCATTTTGCAACCGATATTTTTTCTTTTCCTGATTTCAACACAAACAATGGAGTGGTTAAAATCACATAAGACATTGACAGTGTGATGCTAACTCTAGGGATTTGTTTAAACTGTGCTGTTACTATTGCTAAATAATCTGGAATTTATTTATGCTATTTATGAATTTGTAACTGAGTCGTCATTTGCCTCCCTTCATTAAGTGGTAACAGTATTTGATTTAGCCTTGGAATGGTGATGACCCAAGGCTCTAAATAGCTGCACTAGCGTGCCCTTGATGTGGTAATGACTATTTGTAGTGGATTACATGAGGTGGTTACTTGAAGAACTGGTCAGTAGTCAATCCTTAAAAAATGGGGCCAAACTTGCGAGCACTATCATTGGATTTGATAATCTGGCTTGATAAATGGAGTGTGTTTGAAGCTTTAGATTTGATTGCAAGGGGTATGCTAATTTATCGGGATGTGTTTTAGAGTTGATCGTAAGGCTTTTTGAAGTTTAAGGGCTTTTATGAGAGGATTTTGAAGACTAAGTACAGGAAACCTAATATTGTGAATCCCATTAGCTTAAGCTTATGATTTTCATGACCACATATATTATCTGGTTAGTGCTAACAATTTTATATAAGGTTAGTGCATGAGTGAGCTAAATTATTTCAGGTTAAGCTTAAAATTGCAAATCATGATTAATGATACATTGAAGTGCATTTATGACTCTAGTAAAGCCTATGACTCAATTAGCTTGAATGTACCTATCCACCATCAAAAGATCAAGTTTCAAGCGCAAAACATTTTTTTTTAATATTTTGAGTCATAAAATAGTATAATTTAAGATGTTGATGATGTTAATATAATTTGTACATACTCACAATTAAAATTGATTACATGGAGTAACAAGCTTAATTGGTAAATCCAAAACTAATTGTACTGTATGGTTAAATTTGATCTATGGTTCAAACTAGTTTGAATTGCTTGATTATTTAAATATTAGATAATTAATGAGAAGAAATCTTAAGATCATATTTTATGATATGCATTGTACCGTATAATATACCTAAATGAACTGGATTAATTTATATTAATTGACTAATTCAAAAACCAAACTAGTCATATTGTGTGAGGGTTATTGTAGTATACAACATGTTTTCTGATTCAAAGTTAATTAAAATATGTCCTCAAACTCAATTGACTTAGCAATCAAAATTTGAATTGATCGAATTGTACAATCATGATTGTGTCGTACAATCATTTAGTAACTTAAATTTCAAATTCAAATCAACATTAATTGAGGATTTATGTAATATGTAGGCTGATAATTATTGCTAGGGTATTATTATGAATGTGGTTATCAGCTAGAATATGAATTCTTATGTTTCAATATTTTAAGAGAGAGAATCTAGAGAGATAAAATCAGAGAAAAAGAGGTTTCTTCACCAAATCTTCCTCCTACAAAACTTACATCCCCAAGATTGATTATCTAGCTATTGAGAGCTTACTTTTCTTGTGTAAAGAGAGTCATGGATCTCAACAAAAGGTTTTACATAAGGTTGATTATTCAATGGGTTGTGCTAGGAGTGGCCGGTCTCATGCTTTGAAGTGGATGTTGATTTCCTAATGGATTCTGCTAATAGTAGTGTGTTTGTCGCTTTTGAGTGGAAGTGTTTTGGGTTTCTTCATTAGCACGAAAGAGAAATTTTTCGAGATTGTGTTAGCGAATAAGAGATTTGTGGAATTCCTTAGTTGAGGATTTGGGGTGTGGATATAGGCCCATTGGCTGGCCAAATTACCATTACATCAATTTCCAGTGTTTTTTCTTATGAACTATTTACTTTACCTTTTATACTATCTCATCCTGGAACTGCATTTGTAAACTCTACAACCAATAATTGTATCACGTGGTGCCTTAGCTTTGATTCATTTCCAATGAAGAAACCTCATAAAATGTGCTAAGCTCATGTACTGTTATCAGCTCTCAATCTATTTATGTATTTTCTTTAAATGTTTATTTAATGATCCTTGTATAGTATTAATCTGGGTTTAAAACATGCTAGTTGGGTAAACATTTTCTTAGAAACTATGTTGTGAACTTGTCGCCTTGTTTGATTTTTGTAAGCTCTTTCCGCATTTAATACTGAACCTTTGATATAAAATATTCCTCATAAATGCATCTTATATTGGGTACTAGTAATATATGCTAAATTTCAACCCACAACTTGGGCCAAGATATTTGCTACATATCAATATTTGCTCGAATATAAAAATTCAACAGCTACCATTGCTTCTAAACAACTCTAAAGCAGCTCTTTTTAAAATTTCTAATGCAATCCTAGTCCTTCAACGCGTATTATTTGCAACAAAAGCTGATATATCGTCTTCTTATTTCAAATTATACTGAGTATCAGCTGCAGGAATATCTCAACTAACCTTTCCCCTCACTCAGATACTTATGACTGCACCCATTACCTTGAGATAACCTGATGAAAATCTAACAAAACATAAAATTCAGGGTAAGATTTTATCACTAGAACTACAACAAGTATTTTTCCCACTATGTTTGGTCGGCTACATAAATTCTTTTTCTATTGTGTCATGTTAAGGGTCAAATTCTCGTTTAAATTTAAGATAAAAAAGGTTATTTCTAATATTTTATAGCCAAGTCCTTTAGGTCTACCTCTACCTTTCTTAACATTGGCCAATCCAATGCATCTACTCTCCTAACCGGGCCATCGGAAGGTTGACGTTTTAAGTGTCCAAACCATCTAAGATCGTTATCACTGCTATCATTAATTTTAAAATTCATAAAATTCTGTAAAACTTTCCCTACATTTTGGTAACAAATTTGTTACACCTCAAAGTACTATTTTTCTTAATTCATCGCACAAACAATGTTGAACATAGTTTTCGAGGACTATGAATTTTTGCATGGTAACCAGGACTTTAAAAGTCTGATTTAGTATCTTCAAATAATAAAGAAATAAATTCATACAATCCACAAACTCTGAATTCAAACTTAATCAAATCTATAAAAAACAAGTTCATAAATATTCTTTCCATTTAAAATTTCTTCAAATTTCCTTCATAAATTTCCGTTGTGCATATTGATCCAGCTAGTTGATATATTATTCCATGATACATTCAAATTTAAAAAAATCTGTTTTTGTTCTTAGTATGACATGACAAATTATTTTGTTTCTGTTTATATATCAAATATATCTTTTTGGTTGCACCCATTGCTAGTGGTTATTTTTCTTGTGTTAAACTAGAATGCAGATGCAAGAATCTCTTTTTACTTATTTTGAATATCTTTGAAGTAATTGTTACTTTTTCAGTTTGTCAATAAATTGCTTCTTACCATTTTGATACTGTTTTTTGATGCTGTCCTTGATGAAATTTCTTGATTGAAGAATTTATTATTAATCTCCATTTCCTTCTATTTCATCAGGTTCGTGAGCTGGCTGACAAAGAACCTGAAAATGGTGTCTTCAGAATGCTTAGTAGTGATGTGACACGATTCCTGACTACCATTCTTATTGGAACCACGTACTGGTTTATATTTTGTTTTATGATTTTCTCATGATTAAATTCTTTTAATAAACTGATTGTCAATACTTTTTCTGACAATCTTTTTTTTCCTTTTTGAAAATTCTTAGAGTTGTCAATATTGGTGCGACGGCCCTTGCCACTGAAGCAGCAACAACCATATTTGGTGAAGCTGGAGTTAGTGCTGCTACAGCAGTTATGACTGTATGTCTCATATTTTCTTGGAAGTGTGATATCTGCTGTTTAGATTTTTATCATAGCATATTGGAATTTGGAACTTATGCGCAATGAATTGTCTTTGCTTTATCACTTGAGTTAACTCCGTGACTTGTTTCACATGCGATATGGAGAAGGATTTCAAGGAAGCTGGCATGACTGGAACATTTTTTATTAGCAAAAGGAAAGAAAGATATAAGAAAAGGAAAAATTACAATATTTGTATCACTTATATTATGAATAAGTTCCCAAGGAAAAATTGGAATGTTTTGGTAATTTTTCAACTTGAAAGTAAGCAATTTTGTCCTCCTAAATGTAAGGGCATTGATTTGGTTTCTTCCAAGCTGGAGTTTAAATTTCAACCAACCCAATGAGGAACAAAATAATAAATATTGAATCTCATTGCCTTTCTTTTAGAATGATTATCTTGAGCCTTATTCCAAATATTTGTAAAAAGCTTGGCAAACCCAGATTTGCCATTGGTTCTTCTTATGAGCCCTATTTGGTGTTAATTCTAGTTTACGTTAATTCTACTAGACAATGTCCATTCTAAGGCACATACCCTGAAGGCATAGCACTTTTTCAAAATTCGCCTTATGTTTTTTTTTTTGTCTTTTTTTCTTTTCAGTATGTGTTTCTGTTATATTTCTTATTTCAAGCATGGTTAGTAAATACGTACGTACGTTAGTGATGCTTTACTTGGTTGCTGCCATGCATCAATTGATTGTGTAGGAATAGTTAAATCGGTAAATTGGTTTCTATCTAATATTTTCTTTAGAAAAGAGCCTGGTTTACTGAATAATTTCAAAAGCTTCCTGTTTGATTTATGGGTCTGGTCAATGGCCATGGTGCCAAGCTTTTTATTGCTATTTTACTGCACTAGGCTAGTTATAAACTTATTATTTAGTGATCTAATTTATCTAGTTGTTGGATCAAAATGTGAGAGTCGCACCAATGGCAGATAATATTAGAGAGAGTCATCTTAGATGCTTTGGTAATATAAAACGTCAGCCTTTTGATGACCATGTTAGGAGAGTAGATGTATTACATCTGACCTATGCTATGAAAGATAGAGGTTGACCTAAAAAGGCTTGGTTAGAAAATATTAAAAATAATATTTTCTTTTAACTAGATTTAAATAAGAATTTAAGTCTTAATATGATATACAACAACAACATCAAGCCCTAATCCCACTACGTGGGGAAAGCTACATAAAAAAAGCACATCATTTGAATTCATGCAGCGAACCATACATAGTAGGATAAAGGTTTGTTATTGTTGTTGTTGGATCCAAATGTGTATGTGGATATCATCTGACCTTACTTGCAAGAAATATGAAGAGAAAAGAATATGAGAACTCAGTACGAGTATGAGAAAGAAAGGAAAAACTTCAGAGTATCTTGGAAAATGCTTAGAAATTTTTAGAAAAATATGCAAATAGATAAGTAATTCCTTAAAAAGCTCCAAAATGTGCTTTTAACCTTTTATCTATAAGGATATGAGGCTACATGGAAAGCTACATAAAAAAAGCACATCATTAACTATTGCCCGTTCTGGATTGTACATGAGATGTGTCTTGTTTTGTCAGGTGCCCATGTGGCTCTTTATCTTTGGCTTAATCCTTCCTCTCAATGCTTGTTTTCTGTGCAAGGCTTCTGAGTGAGCTGGTGAGTTGACAAGCCGAGTCCTCTTGGTGTGTTGGTGAGTCTATATTGCACAATTCTCAAGCCATTAGACGTGAAGGGCGAGTTCCTTTAGGTTATGATAATCGCTAGTTGAGATATGGTCAAGTCCAAAAGGATTTGACCTTTGACTTCTTGAGATGCTCCTCTTGTAGCTATGTTCAAGCGCTAATGGTGACTAGTTGATTTGGGTCAGGGTGAGTAGCCTTGAGGAGTTGTCCCCTGCTAAAGTGAGATGGGATTTTGACTGAATGGATTTGTACAAGTTTCTTGCAGTTGCTGCTGGGGACCACTTTTTGACTTGTCTAACCTTGGCGAGTCACATTCCCTAACTAGCAAGTGCCTATGGAGGGTGAGGTGAACATTTCGGTCGAGCTCTTGTCATCAGAATCTATTAGGTTTGAGTTCTCCTATTCTAACTTGTTAGGTACCTATAAAAGCCATATATGGACATATATGATTATACACTAGTCTTTGTCCTAGCATGTTATATTTGACCTAACATACGGTGAAATAGTTTTGTACTTGATTGGAAGATCATTAGTTGGTACCTATTCTATAATGTACAACATCAAGCCTTTATCCCACTACGTGGGGTCGGCTACATGAATCATTTTTCTCCATTGTGTCCTATTAAAAGTCAAGTTCTCGTTTAAATCTAATAAAGAAAGGTAATTCCTAATATTTTCTAACCAAGTCTTTTTAGGTCTACCCCTACCTTTCTTAACACAAGTCAAATCTAATACCTCTACTCTCCTAACCGGGTCATCGGAAGGCCGCCTTTTAATGTGACCAAACCATCTAAGGCGACTCTCTCTAATCTTATCTTCTACTGGAGCTACTCCAACCTTTTCACGTATATGCTCATTTCGTATCCTATCTCTAAGGGTAAAGCCACTCATCCACCTGAGCATCCTCATCTCTGCCACACTTAACTTAGTATTATGCTTCTCTTTTAATGGCCAACATTCGGCACCATAAAGCATTGCATGCCTCACTATCATCTTATAGAATTTTCCCTTAAGTTTGAGGGCTACATTTCTATCACATAACAAGCCCGATGCATTCCTCCACTTCAACCATCCAACTTGAATTCTGCTGATAATATCCCCATCTATTTCACCATCACTCTGAAAAATAGATCCAAGATATCTAAAACGTATACTCTTATTAATGACTTGATCGCCCAAAGTCACAATCCCCTCACTAGGACTATTACTGCTAAAATTACACTCCATATATTCCGTTTTAGATCTACTCAAGCGAAAACCTTTAGTATCACTTATATTATGAATAAGTTCCGAAGGAAAAATTGGAATGTTTTGGTAAATTTTCAACTTGAAAGTAAGCAATTTTGTCCTCCTAAATGTTAGGGCATTTATTTGGTTTCTTCCAAGTTGGAGTTTAAATTTCAACCAACCCAATGAGGAACAAAATAATAAATATTGAATCTCATTGCCTTTGTTTTAGAATGATTATCTTGAGCCTTATTGCAAATATTTGTAAAAAGCTTTGCAAACCCAGATTTACCATTGGTTCTTCTTATGAGCCCTATTTGTTGTTAATTCTAGTTTAGGTTAATTCTACTAGGCAATGTCCATTCTAAGGCACATACCCTGATGGCATAGCACTTTTTCAAAATTCGCCTTATGTTTTTTTTTTCTTTTTACTTTTCAGTACGTGTTTCTGTTATATTTCTTATTTCAAGCATGGTTAGTAAATACGAACCTACTCTAGTGATGCTTTGCTTGGTTGCTGCCATGTATCAATTGTGTAGGAATAGTTAAATCGGTAAATTGGTTTCTATCTAATATTTTCTTTAGAAAAGAGCCTTGTTTACTGAATAATTTCAAAAGCTTCATGTTCGATTTATGGGTCTGGTCAATGGCCATGGTGCCAGGCTTTTTATTGCTATTTTACTGCACAAGGCTAGTTATAATTTAGTGATCTAATTTATCTAGTTGTTGGATCAAAATGTGAGAGTAGTTCCAATGGTAGATAATATTAGAGAGAGTCGTCTTAGATGCTTTGGTAATATAAAACGTTGGCCTTTTGATGACCATGCTAAAAGAGTAGATGTATTAAATCTGACCTATGTTAAGAAAGGTGGAGGTTGACTTAAAAAGGCTTGGTTAGAAAATATTTAAAATGATATTTTTTTTAACTAGATTTAAATAAGAATTTAACTCTTAATAGGATATAACATAAAAAAAGGGATTCATGTAGCGAACCCTACATAGTGGGATCAAGACTTGTTATTTTTGTTATTGGATCCAAATGTGTCTTTGGATATCATTTGACCTTATTAGCAAGCAATCTGAAGAGAAAAGAATCTGAGAACTTAGTACGAGTATGAGAAATAAAGGAAAAAACTTCAGGGTATCTAGGAAAAGACTTAGAAAATTATAGAAAAATATGCAAATAGATAAGTAATGCCTTAAAAAGCTCCAAAATGTGCTTTTAACCTTTTATCTATAAGGATATGAGGCTACATGGAAAGCTACATAAAAAAAAGCACATCATTAGCATTGAGCGAGCTAGTGAGTTGACAAGCCAAGTCCTCTAGGTGTGTTGGTGAGTCTATATTGCACAATTCTCAAGCCATTATACGTAAAGGGCGAGTTCCTTTGGGTTATGATAATCGCTAGTTGAGATCTGTTCAAGTCCAAAAAGATTTGACCTTTGACTTCTTGAGATGCTCCTCTTGTAGCTATGTTCAAGTGCTAATGGTGACTTTTTGATTTGGGCCAGTGTGAGTAGCCTTGAGGAGTTGTCCCCTGCTAAAGTGAGATGGGATTTTGACAGTCTGAATGGATTTGTGCAAGTTTCTTGCAGTTGCCGCTGGGACCACTTTTTGACTTGTCTGACCTTGGTTAGTCACATTCCCTAACTAGCAAGTGCCTATGGTGGGCGAGGTGACCGTTTCGGTCGAGCTCTTGTCATCAGAACCTATTAGGTTTCAGTTCTGCTATCCTAACTTGTTAGGTACCTATAAAAGCCATATATATGACATATATGAGTAAACACTTCTCTTTGTCCTAGCATGTTATATTTGACCTAACATACGGTGAAATAGTTTTGTACTTGATTGGAAGATCATTAGTTGGTACATATTCTATATTGTGCTGTATAAATAATGCAAAAGTTTAATAAGATACAAGCAAATTTTAAAAGCATGATGTTTTTTTCATCTGGTAATGCATTTTGTTGCTGTTTGATTTTAGAATTACGGGCAAATCACTTTTTAATTTGTGTGCCAAACAGTTAATGAAATCCTACGGCTTCATGATCATGTAAACACTTGTAATTATTCATGCCTTTATGGTTAAATTTGATTTAAGGTTCAAGTAAGATTACACACAAAACTTATCCTGCAAGAATGAGTTTTATTGAGACTACTTATCCTGCAGAGCCAAAAAGCTTAAGAAATTGGGTTCAGGTAGCTTTCGAAGCTTGAGCTAAGGATTCCTTTCTTGCTGGTTGGTAGCTGCCAAAACCTGAGTTGTGTGGCACCACAGATGTCCATCGACCAGTTTGATTTGACAAACTGATCAAATATATAGGGTTCGATATTTTCCATCTTCTCAACTGCACGTCAACAATCATTTGGCAATGATAGCGAAATATCTGAGACTTGATAACGAGATGTGCATTTTATAAATTTTTTTTAATGATGTAGTGTTAGACACTACGTAGCTTGACGAGGGTAAGATAAATAGATAACTAATTAAGTATTCAGAGTGCTACTTTGTCAATCACCTAAAAAATGATTTCATTTTATTTAGTTTCCAAATAAAGGAGATGGATGATTTTTTTCATAATCAATCTTGTTGATGCTTGATTGATTTGAAAAGCTTGTTTAATATGTCTACCTTCAACTTTTGAGTAGCGAGGATAATTGGCTGTTGTGCTGCAGAAGCATAAACTTATCTACCAGTTTTAATATTTTGTTTCTCCCTCATACTTGGCGTTTCTTCACTTGAGCTCTCTTACTCTGAAGTTAAAATTTTTGAATGACCGATTACTCTTTCTACATCTCTTTGATAGTCCATGCTAAGGCACATAACCCCATCTAAGGAGGTTACGAGCTTGATAGACATCGAAGCAAAATATAACTTGCCTACCAGTTACCTTTTGGTCCTTTTCAACAGTGCGGATAATTGATTGTTGTGGTAGAGTGAGGAAAATTGTTTACTGGTTTTACTATTTTGTTTCTTTCACTTATTAAGCATTACTGTAAAGTTAAATTCGCTCCATATCAGATCACTCTTTCTGCATTTTTCAATGATAATCCATTCTAACACACTTACTTGATTTCACACTCATCTCACACTTTCTCCACAAACTAGACTAGCATTATGAAACTAAATTGCCTCCTGCTTTTTTCTTTTAAGTTTAAATATTTGTAAATCTGTCTGTCCGGTTAGCTTTCTGAATTATTTAGTGACATGCTATTACTATATCAATTTCAGGTTGCTATCTTGCTACTTACAGAAATTACCCCAAAAAGTATAGCTGTACACAATGCTACTGAGGTTGCTAGGTTTGTTGTCAGGTGTGGAAATTGCTCTTTGATTCTGAGGAATAGTAGAGTTTTGCTTGAGATATCTTTCCATTTCTTTGTTGTAACTTGTATAATTTTCTACTCAAAAGAATGCATTGAAATTGTTTCACTTGTCACATTTCATGTGATGTAACTAGGTCAGGCCTGTTGCATGGCTTTCTTTGGTCCTGTATCCTGTTGGAAGAGTTGTTACTTTCCTATCCATGGGAATGCTCAAGATGCTAGGATTGAAAGGCAGAAGGTAGGTACTGTACATAGCACTACATGCTTTATTTATGCTGTATATGATTTTTATATATAGTTTTTGTTCCTTTATAGAAATTGGCATTTTATATTATATTGGTCAGTAATCACGTAAATTGCGCAAATGCTTAACTGCATTGTGTAAATAGGCATGAATTCACTTCCTTGATGTTGTAGGGTACTCAAACCAGAGACTGCATAAAGATACCCAAGCTCATGCTTTTGCTATAGGTGTTAGATTTATCTTCTTGTAAAATAATTATATCTATATGTTTTTTGGATGGATAAGAAATTAGGTGCAACTAAAAAGCACTTGCAGGTTCATGCTTTCTATAGTTTCAATGACAACTTTAATTTCACTTTGTTCTTTTAGAACTATTATTTGTTCTACGTACTATAGGTTCATGAAATAGTAGAAGAAAACGCAGTTAGCATAAAGATCTTGCTTTGAAACTATAATCATCCTGATTCTGATTCAGATGCTCGTTTACTTGGCAAGTATCTTCTTTACAGAAGCTCTTAGTACCTATGAAATACATTTTATTGAAGCAAGGCGACACTCTACTTTGTGATCAATGTTGATAATGCGTTGAGAATGAAGATGTAAATTACCAAGAAGATATCTAGACCTTGTAGAATCAGGATTAGGTGTTTACCATCTCCTAGAAGATAAACTCTTATGTTCTTTGTTGTCAAGCTTTTCTCTTGACTGTTTAGAAGATTCAGTTTAGTAAACCATTTGGACTGTGTAGGACTAGGAATGCTAATGCTGATGTACAAAACCAGAGTTTGATGCTCTGTATATTGGTAATCATGTCCAAACACACCTGTACAGATTTTTTTCTGAAGCGATATTTCCTTTTTGGAAGAAAAGCTATATTTGATACTATCCTTGATTTAAAGCAATTTGAACTAATGCTGCATTTGTTTCTTGACTAAAAAATTAATAAATAGTTACTTTTGGCTTTTAGTTTGCAAGATTTCATTCTTATTTATTTGTTTTTCCCCCTGAACATTGTCGTCCTTGTGAATTTTATTGCTGGCCTTTGACATTCCTTACCATTATTTAGTGAACCATATGTCACTGAGGATGAATTGAAGCTGATGTTGAGGGGGGCAGAATTGAGTGGTGCCATAGAAGAGGAGGAACAGGTGATGATCGTTCATAATCATGAGCTTGGTATTTATCCATAGCATCACCATCTTCCTGTTTATATCACATTGAAACTATTCATGGGCCATCTTTTTTACTGTGTCCAAACTTCATACCATCCAATCAAATGCTTCTAAAACTGTTGATAAATTAGTCAGTTAGGCTGGGCATGTGTGAAGCTGTACAAGACTTCATCAAGATGTCATTTTGCTTATTCTACGTAGTTTTTAATTATTTCTACTATTTTATTAAACTTTTAATGTATTGGCTGTTGTCATAAACAATCAATTGATTTTTTTTTTAGATTCTCTTTTATTTTAATAGGATGATATGGTTTCTTTTTATTAAGATTTATCTAGTTTTAAATTTAAATTAATTTGAATTAGCTACATAACTCTATTTTTATTTGGGATGTTAATAAATGACCTAGTCTCACAACTCAATTTGAACTCAACTCGAAAAATTCGGATTGACTTGATTACTACTTGGATCAAGTTTATGTCTAAATTGTAGGCCTGATTATTATTCGAGTCGCATTTGAGTCAACCTGAATTATTCGAAATTAAGTTGAAATTGATCTAATTACTATTTGGGTTTGGGTTATGTGAGTTGGGGACCTGGGGTTTATTAATTGGGTTAAACTGGTCATATTTGGTTCATGTTGATTCAAAATTTGCTTGATGCATATAATAAATGTGTTAGATGGACCGGGTTCTAGTTTGCCGAGTTTGAGTTGCATTGGATTTGAATCAAATGTTTTGCCCCATATAATAAATGGTTTGGGTTCAAGTTAAGCAGATTTGGATCAGGCCAGCTTTGGGTCATTCCCAAACTCAACCTATCAACCTAAATTTACACTCCTAATTTCTATAAACAAGGATGTAAACCAGTGTTAAAACCCTCTTCTTATGAATTAAATTTGAGAGCTATCCATATTCTTCTTCCTATTTCCTGGTACCTCTCTCCTTTATGTTCTAAGAATTAAATTTGAAACATTGTAAAATGTCGTGTGATCTGAAATAAGTATTTCTTATTTCACAAGTATTAGATATAATAAAATTTATAGATTGACGGCGGAAGGAAATTAGAATTTTTTTTTTGCTCCTATGAGCTTCTTTCAGAAATATCATGGTTTTTAGATTTGATTCTATTAATCATTTATATCTTTAAAATTTTATTTATGCTCCTTGTTTTCAATCTTTTATAGGACATGATTGAAAATGTGCTGGAGATAAAAGAGACGTATGTCCGGGAAGTGATGACTCCCCTTGTGGATGTGGTTGCAATAGATGTTAGTGCTACTCTACTTGATTTTAAAAACCTATGGGAGAGCCATCAATACTCCAGGTAAGCTTAAAGGTACTACTGCATTCCACATATTATTCTCATCATTTTTTTTTATGCGAGCGGATACTTTTTCTCAGGGTGCCTGTTTTTGAGGAGCGTATCGATAATATAGTTGGAATTGCATATGCTATGGATATGATTGAATATGTTGAGAAGGTTAGTTAAGTTACAAAGTTCATTTTTGTGAGCTTGCAGAGTCAATGTAAATTTTGCTCTTAATTAAATATAATTTGCTGTTTTGTCTATTGCACTTGGCGTTCTTTATTTGATAGTGTCCTTTTGTTTTCTTTTGTAGGTTGAGAAACTGAAAGAATCTACTGTCAGAGAGATTGCACACATGCCGACCTACTTCGTACCTGGTAATTGAAGTTAAACTTTACTTATGTATTAAATAATAAAAATAAAAGTGAACAACAGGCCTTTATTTGGACCCGATGACATCCACTGAATTAGGAGCTGCAGTATTGGCAGTGTTATTGGCCCTTGTATCTTGATCACTTACTCTGAATTTAAAATGTTCAATTTTGGTGATTATATTCCATATTGACGATTGGAACTTATTTTTATATTCAAACGCACTGCAGATTCGATGTCAGTATGGAATCTTTTGAGAGAGTTCCGGATAAGAAAAGTTCACATGGCTGTAGTGCTAAATGAATACGGTGGAACCATTGGAGTACGCAAATATTTTTTTTTTTTTTGCTCTTAAATTTGCATGTTTAACTTCAAATTTTTTTGTTAATTTCTCAATCCTTTCCTCACCGCTGCTTTATGAATTTACTATTGCAGAACTCCTGCCATATGTTATTGATCAAAGTTTCTTAGTTGTCATTTTGATGTGGCTAATCTGCTTTGGATGATGCATTACATGCGCTATGAAAATTTTCTGTAATGAAAAATCATTTAATCCGTCATTTTTGTTATTACTTTTGCCTTAGCTTGATCTTTTATGGGAATACAAGGATATACTAAACCATAGCTTTTTATATTTTTGTAATAATTCTCCTTTAGAATATATGCTTGAAAAACTATCTATACACATACACATCAATGAGCTCTAGCTCATGCAACATGCTCCTTGGTTCTTATAATTAGATATCATAACTTTGAGTTCAGCTTGTGATCTTTTTAAATTTAAATATTTGCTAATTTTTTGCGTTTAATTCAATCTGTAATTGATATTATGCCTATTTATTTTTAAATGCATTTTCCCTACTTTCAATTAATAATATGTGTGGAATATGTTTATGGCCTCTTTATTTATGTATATTTATATAAGATTTCAGGTAACTAAAAGATAACTTTTAGGTATTTTTCTTTAGCTATTTTAAATCATATGCACTCAAAATATTTGATGAATGGTAGAAGATCAATAAGTATAAATACATCTTTACTTAAATTTGGTGATACGACCCTATAAAAATAAAATAACCAATTAATCAGTCTAGACAATGCCACCATGACTTGTGCTTTTATAATCTCCAAGAAGTTAAGATGAAATCACAATGCTTTCAAATCTTGGCCATTAGATCACCTCAAGATGCATGAAGGTTATTCTATCAAATCCATAAAATTGAGCACCAATTTCAAAGCCCCAATTTAGATATGATGATCTAGATTACATCACACCCAACACCAATCTCAAGCTATCTTATGCCATGATTTTAATTACTAGCAATATTGATTTAAAAGCTTAAAGGTCTCATACATCATCCATTAAGCTCAAGGGTGGAACAACCTGGCATGAATCTTAAATAAGAGGTTTCTTGCTATTTAATCCTCAGATCAATTGAAGGAAGAAAAGAATCCCTCAATCAGGGAGATTTTTTTCCAAAACAAATACTGAAATAAAATGTCTTATCCATAAACTATTAATTCCAACAAAAATATCAAACTACCCTTGACCCTCACCTCATTTAATAGTGTTATTCTTGGAAAGGAAAAGTAACTTGAATCCATTTTGGTTATTTGATATTTCTTTGCGAAGACTCAATTAGGTCTTTTTTTTTTCCATTTTCAATTTTGATTATTGGTTTCAGCATCTAAGTGCTTTTCAGGGTCGAGCAAGGCTATCATTTTTATTTGGCTTTTTGTATTCCATGACTCTATCCACATTTCTACCGTTGATCTAGATGAGAAACATCATACAAGAAGGTACTTCCGCATCTTCTTTTAAAGATCACATGCAGGAGCTTGAGGAGGTGGAAATTGAGATCCTATGCCTACTTGGGGAATCTCACTTGACAAGATTACTACAAGTTAACACTCCCACTCCTGTGAACCATCTCCCCATCAACCCATGGCATGTTGAGGGGTGCATCCAGAGAATACCAATATCACAGTATCTTATTGCCATATATTAAGATGCAACCACCTTATTATAATTATGGGGCAATGACCACCTAGACTCAATGTATTCACCTCCAATTAACCAGATGATTCATAACTCATCAACTTTCATTGGAGAAGCATAAAGCATCCCCACTTTGTAATGAGGGCATTCCATGTGATTTCTTTGGGATGAGCTGTGACGCCTTGCATGAGAAGAGTGATCCTGGTGGGCATAAATCAGGTTCCTCCCCAGTGGGGTCTCCACAAAGCTTCATAATTCTCCATTTTCGTATGGTTCACTAAATCTTTACAGAGTTCAAGATGCCTCATTTGGACACCTATGATCGATCCATATATCCCTACGAGTGTGTGAACCATAATCCAACCATTTTGCATTCACATTGAGCCACACACTTTGGCAGATATTTTGTGCCACACTAAAGGGACAAAATCATATATGATTTTGCTATGTTGCCTATAAGGCAATCAACATGTTTGTAGATTTGGATTGGCTCTTGGTCTGCCATTCCATTATTCTTAAAAGAATTGCTAATGATTATCTCCTTTATATGGTATTTGCCATAAAGGAAAGTCTCCAAAAAACTATTTCATAAGATTTTCAATTAAAGCTTAATAGATTCTATGTGTTGACCCAAAACTCTTATGAGTAGGGCTTTAATCATCACCCTTTTCCTTGGCTTTGATGTGAGCCATGACTCACACTTATTCGAAACCTGCCTACATATTGATACCCAAATAGCTGTTGATGAACTTATTTCAGATTGCCAAATTTCTATCCAAACCTCCAAGAGAGGATATATCAACATTTTAAACATTAGAAGAATGGGCACTTGACAAATGGTTCTCCTCTTTGTAGCTTCCACTATGAAAAAATCCTTTCCTTGAGTGGGACATACATCATTGAGCACATCTTGTTCTAATGTTGTGTTGGCCATTTAAAATGATGAACATGTTCAATGTCCTTACCATCTCAGGTTGAGCATCGACAATATTGATCAATATAGCAACTACCACACTAGGTGTGGACAGACCAAAAAACTTTTCAACCAATTACTCATTTTTTAGGGCTACCTTGGTTGATTCCTTTAATAACCAAAACACCTTGTTGAAGGATAATACATTGGGGGGTAATGCCACCACAATTATCATAAGGTAATGAGTGAATGGGGGCGAGATTGAAACTTATTAAAGGTGCTATTTTGTCAAAATAAGTCATCCTCTCTATTCCCGACGAGCCAACTCCAAAAATCCTGCACATTGATTATAGTATCAATTTAATTGAATTGAAACTTGAGAGGGTATAAACTCCACGTCGAGATCCACTAGCAGTAAATGCTGGAGTTAGAGAACCTTGTTTCATTCTCAAGATGATTTTGATCAACACTAGAACCTTCATTGGTGTCATCTTTTACTCTATCTTCCTTAACATCAATCTTTCTAATAACTACAACCTACAATTATGCCCCTTTATGGTTTTAACAATCATCCTATAAGGGTTGAAGGTACCATCACTCTTTTGGTCACACTTTCCTTGAAGGATAACTCACCCAATGTAATTCACGGTGGTTGAATCCAAATATGCATACAATGCTATATTTTAGAGATCCTTTACCATACATCTACGTGGCAATTGCATTTGCACCCCATCTAAAGTCAAATTTCTCACTAAAATTGGAATTCCAATAGTTAGAGGGAATAAAAAAAATTCCTAATCATGCTATCTCCACCATTTATAATCATGACCATTAATAACTTTTAATGTTGATAACTATGACCATTGTGATGAAGTTACTTAGCGGGCTGCTCTTGTTGAGGACCTCAGTCCCTCGTTCTTATGAGAACCTGAAATGATTAATCAACTTTGGTAACTCTTTACTTTTGGGAAATGACAAATCTACATGGACTTCCTTTGATTTCATTGATATATCTTTGCTTAGAACCCCATGCACACTTATATCATTGGACAATCCATCAATATGTATGTTGATGACATGTTGATCAAATGCATTCATATGTCCCATATTTCTAAGATTTGTAACAATATTTCCACCTAACCAATCTCATGGCTTTTTCTATCTCAATCAATATTTTATAACCAAAAAAATGATCTGACCACAATAAGGGCAATTGTAAAGAATTATAAGAATAATTTATTTACGAAAAAAATAAAAGTATAGATGGATACAACAACAACAACAACATTAAGCCTTTATCCCACTATGTGGGGTTGGCTACATGAATCCTTTTTCTCCATTTTATCATGTTAAGTGTCAAATTCTCATTTAAATCTAATAAAGAAAGGTCATTTCTAATATTTTCTAACCAAGTCTTTTTAGGTCTACCTTTACCTTTCTTAACATAAGCCAAATCTAATACTTCTACTTTCCTAACCTGGTCATCGGAAGGCCGCCGTTTTATGTGACCAAACCATCTAAGGCGAGTCTCTTTAAATCTAGTCTTCCGCTGGAGCTACTCCAACCTTTTCACGTATATGCTCATTTCACATCATGTCTTTAATAGTAAATCCACTCATCCACCTGAGCATCCTCATCTCTGCAACGCTTAACTTAATATCATGCTTCTCTTTTAATGGCCAACATTCTGCACCATAAGGCATTGCAGGTCTCACCACCATCTTATAGAATTTTCCCTTAAGTTTGAGGGGGACTTTTCTATCACATAGCAAGCCCGATGCATTCCTTTACTTTAACCACCCAACTTGAATTCTACTAATAATATCCCCATCTATTTCACCGTCACTATGAACAATAGACCTAAGATATCTAAAATGTGTACTCTTATTAATAACTTAATCGCCTAAAGTCAACTCTCCACTATATTTATTATTACTAAAATTACATTCCATATATTCAGTTTTAGATCTACTCAAACAAAAGCTTTTAGACTCTTAAGGATGACCTCCATAATTCAAGTTTACCTTCAACGCCCTCTCTAGTCTTATCAACAAGAAAACTATCATCAGCAAAAAGCATACACCATAGTATAACCTCTTGCAACTGTCTTGTGAGAACATTCATGATTAAAGCAAAAAGATATGGGCTTAAGACTGATCCTTGATGTAATCCGACAGAAGTAGGAAAATACTTGGTCAAACCATCTTTTGTTTGAACACAAGTAACAACTTATGCATACATATCCTTGATGACTTGAAGCATTAGTAATCCTTTTCTTTTCTAGAACTCTCCATAGCACTTCTCTTGGAACTTTATCATATGCTTTCTCTAAATCAATAAATATCATATATATATATATCCTCCTTATTCTCAATATACTTCTCCATCAAACCTCTCATAAATGTATAGCTTCCATAGCAGACCTACCCGGTATGAATCCAAATTGATTTTGAGAAACATTAGTATCATGTTGTGACCTATGCTCCATAACAAAATAATAGATGGATAAGGATGAAAAATTATGTAGAAATTAGGGATATTGTAACACAATCATTTAACACATGCCTTGTTTGAAGCACAATGAATACTAGGGAATGTTGATAATTTTTTTCTTTATTTTTTGCCCTGCTTGACAAACATGATTTGAAACCTCTTATCCACTATAGTGTCAACACTCTAAATTCTCCCATCTAAGTCATAAGGCTCATGTGAATCATGATTATCGACAAGTCACTAACTGGAGGGATATGAAAGGCTACTAGAGTATAAGTATTAGGATTAATGTTGGTTTGCAGATGATTTGGTGACCATATCAATGGTGATAGCGATGGCAGGACAAGAACCTCCTATTCCCTCTAATTGCACTCTTGATGTGTCCTTCAAACATTTCCTTTTGCTTATGATAACTCATTGATGACTAGAAGCCAATCCTAAGAGGATCAAAGCAATCCAAGACATTAGTCCTCCTGACAATATTAAAGCATTCTAATGATGAAAAATCTATGAAGCACAGATATGGATACGACGGCATAGACATGGCATGACGCAAATGCCACATACGCAAATTCTCCTTTGTGTATTATTAATATAGAATATGTAATTAAAACACATAACAATAGTATTTATATTAAAAGCAACACACACTGAAGTATAATCATATAGTTCACATAAAAAGCTTAACAATGAGAAAAGAAATTATAATTAAATTTAAAATTTTATTACTTGTAGAAATTATCATATGCCAATATCACAAACATTAGCATTTAGTAATCATTGTCACATATTTTGCCAATATCAATATTATCACACATTTTGTTAATATCAGTATTGTCTATAAAATTAAAAAAATCCTAAACAAGAGTTACACCAATACCCTCTTTAATATAATTGGACAAAATATGACCTTATCTTTATGAACATATTAATGATGTTGCAAAAATTGGAGCTAACAAACTCAATACTTCTTTGACTAGAAGAGAACAAAAAATATCAAGAAACCTAAAAAATGAAATTAGGGTTAAAGAAATAAAGCTCCATTAGCATTTAGCCATATTGCCTGGTTGAATGATAGATATAAGGAGAAAGATGTTGCGACTAGGAACCAAGAAACCATTGAGGATTGTGGTAGCAGTAGGATTGATTGTGAAGGAAAAGGGACATTAGGGCTGTGAGTAGAACGCTGCTACAAAGAAATGGGACGAAATGTAATGGATAGGAGCCAAGCTAATTGTGTGAGAATCAAATTAGGGAAAAAAAGAAACTTGAAACATGCCCCCTTGAGTCATGCCCGACTTTAGTTTTTTGGCTTGAAACGGCTCTGACACAATTTTGAGCATATTAGATGTGCGTCGGGGTGTTTTGTTGTTCCTATTCAACACAAAGACGAAAAATAGTTTTGAAATGTTCATGCTTCATATCTAAATAGGCGAATAACTGCTTCTCCTTGTTATATTGCTATTGTAGGAGACAAATATTTATAATTCTTTAATATCCTTAGATGAGCTCACCATACTGGATTTCAAGGGAGTAAGGAATGTCACAAATTGCCTTTGCTAGTTGAGCATATATTTGGTTATCCAACATTATTGTCCAACTTATGTTTGGCAAAACTTTAAAGTTGTCGGCCTTCCCTTCGTAGCCCTCTATTTTGTCTTGGCCAAAGAAGATAATGGCTCTTAAAGGCCCTTATAACTCATTGAAAAGATCTATAGAAATATTCTAGTTTATTTGATTATCAACTATATGGTCCAGGTATATTGCCTTGCTACCAAAAAGTTATGCCTTTATGTCAATGCTGATTTTGTAGGACTTTACACAACTCCTGCTACTAAGTTTGGTCAAGTATTCAATTGACTTGAGGGAATTTGATATCCATTTTCTTTCTCATCTTAACATCAAATCACATGTTCTTACATAATTTATCCAATAATGCACCCTTCTTGTCAACCCCAATCCTTCAACTTCAAAGTTCAATCACCACAATAGATTCTTTATATTGATGGTAGTGGTAGATTCTTGCTTAGTTATTCATTAGGCATCGCCTTAGAATTTGGGTTATATTTGAATTTCAATGCCACCAATTATGTTGCTGAGTACGAGAAAATCATAGTTGGCCTCGGACTAACTAGTAGTTATGGAGTCTTAAACCTCTTAATTCATATTGCTCTTGCTTTTTACCTTATGAATTCAAAGTGGCTTCAATACTCAAAATCAATAGCTAATGTAATTTTTTGATTTGGTGAAGCACTCGCCAAACAAGCTCGAAACCCTCCAAATAATGTACAACCTTAAAGAGCAAAAACTTTAGTTGATGCTCTCTCTAAGTTTGCCACTTGACTTGCAAGTGCTCAGTATAAAGGGACTCATTGAGGGCATCCACTATCTGATTATCGATCATGAGAATTAAACACCCTTGATACTACTTGAGCACCTTCATGAATAGATCGATTGTTTCCTTACTTGTGATGGTGTAATACTTGGCGATTAATCCACTGTTTAGCTTTGCAAAAATAGAACAAATTTTTCTCTGATCAATGATGTACTGTCAAAAAGGGACTTCTTAGAACCCTATCTCTAGGGTATGCCTCCATCAGACACGAGCACACCTTTCATAAAGTTAAATTTGGAAGAAGCAATTACTATTTGGGCTTGCCTTCAAACTTTTTAGGTAAGGATTCTACTAAATCACTATGAAATAAGATTCAATTAATAACAACAACATCAACATCAACATCAAGCCTTTATCTCACTATGTGGGATCGGCTATATGAATCTTTTTTCTCCATTGTGTTATGTTTAGAGTCAAATTCTCATTTAAATCTAATAAAAAATGTCATTTCTAATACTTTATAACCAAGCCTTTTAGGCCTACCTCTACCTTTCTTAAAATAAGCTAAATTTAATACATCTACTCTCCTAACCGGGTCATCAAAAGGCCAATGTTTTATGTTAGCGAACCTTTGTCTAAAGCTTGGAATGAGACTGAATATATTTCCTAGAGCTAAAAGGCTTCTATTCTCATCTGCCCCCAGAGCTACTCAAACTTTCACACATATACACTCATTTCACATTTTGTCTCTAATAGTGAAGCCAGTAATCCACTTGAACATCCTCATCTCTACAACTCTTAACTTAATTTTATACTTATCTTTTAATGGTCAATATTTTGCGCCATAAAGTATTGCAGGTCTTACCACCATCTTATAAAAATTTCCCTTAAAATTTGAGAGGTACTTTTTTGTTACACAATAGGCCCCCGTTACATTCCTCCACTTCAACCATCCAACTTGAATTCTACTAATAATATCCCCATCTATTTCACCATCACTTTGAACAATAGACTAGAGATTTCTAAAATGTGTACTCTTTTTAATGACTTGATCGTCCAAAGTCAAAATCCCCACACTAAATCTATTACTATTAAATTTCACTCTATATATTCGGTTTTAGATCTACTCAAACAAGATTCAATTGAGCTCAGCAAAAGTTATTAAATTCATTCAATTATTATTGATTTCCCATCCGTGGCACACTTCATTCAAAGCCTTTATCCTTTTACTCAATGGAAAATGAACATTATGTCTAATTTTGCAATCACCATTGGATGTTGAAAATGTATAATACTTAGAGGAGACTATTTTTCCAAGTGGGTCAAGTCTAAAGTTGCTCTCGAAGATGTCATAAGTTAATGCCAAGCAATTTATTTAGAATAATTGCCTTTTGCTTTGGCTTCATGGTAACACTTATCATCGATAATATAACACAATTAATTATTGGAAAGTTCTTTTACTAAAATTTGGTAAGAGCAACACATTAAATTATTGTACATGCCTATGGTTATAACGAATCCTCAAACAAATGGACAAATGGAAATGACTAACCGCACTCTTTCAAAAAATATCAAAACATGCTTAGAATAGTTTGGGGATGGGCAATGGTTCTGGGAGCTATCTCTTGTTATTTGGGTCCATTTCACAACAAAATAAACTCCAACAGGAGAAATGCCCTTTAACTTTTGGTTTGGTTTGAAAGTAATAATCTTGATGGACCTTGAGATGCGTAGCTTAATGGGTAAAAATTTGATGCCACCAACAATGATTAAGAAAACTGTCAAAATCTAGTAGTACTCCTAAAATCATGATATGTGGTTTTGTTCAAAACAGCACCTCACCAATATAATTTAAGGTTTAAACCTTGTTATATCCTAGTTGAAGGCTTGGTTCTTTGTAGCTTGGAAGTAGTATGTAAAGATATATTTAGAACAAGTTTTTTTTTTTCTTTATAGGAGATCATTATGTTGTTGCTACCATCATGCAGCATGGAATGTATAAATTAAAATATTTAGAAGGAATGATTCTCTAGGAGATGCCAAGTGTGAAATTTTTTCGCAGTTATTATCAATGAAAGATAATCCCTTATCATATAAGTAGCTTCTACACTAGTTATGTCCATTTCATTAAAATTGAGTTCCAAATTATCAAATGAAGGTTCTTGTAACTTTAAGTCACCATGGGTTATCCCTAATTTATGACAAGGAGCTTCCTCTTGTGTTTTGGTAAAACTAGCCAGTTCCTCCTAAAGCTTTCCTCACTTTTCTATTATTTGAAATTGGACTCATTCAGATTAAAGATGAATTCAATTTATCTTTACTTGGTGAATAATTTCTTTCCTCCATGTCAACTCATCTTGAATTCTAGCCAAATCTTTGGCCACCCAAGTCTGCACCTTAAGACTCCTCTAGTTTGTCCTCATTTCTCCCTCAACCACTCATTAGTTGATGAATTCCATTTATTAAAAAAGAAAGTAAATAATGAAATCAGCATAAATCACTAAAAATATGGTCACCATCAAAATGATATTGATATATAAAATTTTTAATCCTGCCATCACGACACTTACATACTCTAACCTTTTCGTCTAAAGGAACATGGATGACAATCCTTGAGCCTAGCTAGCTCGTGAAGCTGAACATTCCTTTGATCATCATGCACATATTTGGTAGTCTCTAGCTAACCTTGACAATTTTCTTCATCTACACAAACTAAGAATGTTTTGGATCAAACCTCATCTTCTTTCTTGATGGGGAAGAACCATTACCTTGAGTTACAAGTTCAACAAGAGCACATTCCGAAAAACCAAGGATTGTTCCTTATTTTCTTCAAAAGATGAGTTGTGAGCTTCTCTGCATCAAAAGAGAGACTTATTGATGCAGAAAAGATAAGGAAGCACCTCGTCAGATCAATTTCAGAGCTTCATTATAATGAGTTGTGAGCTCCTAAGATGCATTATGGCATTAATGCTTAATTTTCATGATTAGAATAATCCATCTTGACTTCTTCCCTATTGTTTTTGCATTTTTTCCAGACTAAATTGATTAAGTGATGCTATATAATCTTGAAGTGTTGGGGAAGAAGAGCACAAGAAGCAATAGAAAACTCGCTCTGAAGTAGTCGGATAACCACCTCACCATCATTACATGATGGTTATCACTCTCAACCTTACCAAAGGAAGATATAGCAAACCTGCCAAAAGCTAAATTTGAAATAAAAGAGAGTTATCTCAAATGTATTTAAAAATGTAGTGCTTTGCAACATATAATTCCATGGCTCTTTATAGGATTTAGTTCATGAAGAATTTTAAGAGCCATAAAAATGGTAAAAGATAGTGAATTATATAAAGAATAATAATTCTCTCCTTTTTCATACTTATAGTAATTTTAACACAAACACAAACATAAAGGAAATAACATAATCATATAAAATAAATATGAAAATAATAGGATTATGTGAGGATTGCATGAAAATGCAAGACAATATAATGATATTTCAATCATTCAGTACTTAGTGGAGGAGCTCATGCATTAACCACACCAATATCTTCCATTCTCCGTGTCTTTCACTAATTTCTTATTATTGTGCTGTATGACATATAGAGAACGAATATGCTTTTTCATGGAGATGATGAGCCAAGACATCACTAATCCATTGTGTTAGTATCCCCAATTGTATAGGAAAGATCTGTTGGATCAAGGTTCGTTATGGTACCGTCAATATATCAAATTTTCCTCAAATGTACAACCATTTGGATCAAAGTGAGGCTTGGTGAGGGCATGCCTGTTGTTACCCATCTCCCTCTGGTGAAGTAATAATCTGACTTTGATTCCATTTAAGAATAAGGATGAGAAATTTAGGAAGAAATCTATTACACTTTACTACAAATTCTGTCAGTCAGTCAGAGTTTTATTACATGAGGGCAACCATCAACTTATTAATAGCTCCTAAAGTAGTTTATGCGCCGCAGGAAGAAACCTTTCCTTTATGGGTTTTCAAGAGGGAAAGAGAAAGTTTTTGAAGATTTGAACCCATTTTCCTTTTGTATATTTGGACTATGGTCACAAATTAGAATGACTAACATTTAAAATAACTAACGGATAATGAAAGTTACTTTTCATATTGCCAATGACTTTTAAGTAAATTCTAGCATTCAAAAGTTTTAGATATAAGACGAAACATGTAGGATGGAAATGGGCTCTAGCCACACAGAAATTAAGAAAACTCAATAGGGATAGTAAATCCAATTCCTCATTATGAAAACGGAACTGCTGTAATAAAACGGCTGGTGATGTAGATCCTCAAATTTGTTACTAAAGTTGAATGTACGCTTCATGTTGTGTTTTTTTTGGTCTAGATAACCTTTTCTTGCGTCAGTTTAACTTTATTTTCTAATCCAATGCAGATCGTGACTTTGGAGGATGTTGTTGAAGAAATTGTTGGTGAAATTTTTGATGAAAATGATTCTAAGGTGAAAATCATTGCTCCGAAGTTTGTTGATGAACATTTTCTTACATTTGTGCATTTCTTTCATTTGATGATTTCATTGTTCTTGATATTGCTGAAAGTATACTTCTATTTTGTATCATGCAAGTAATGTTAACAAAATTCCTTAGTTTTTGTGCAAACTATTTAGTTGTTGCGTTTCTATTGTAAAACGGATTTTGCAAGTTCAAAAAGACTTAACTATTGAATCATGATAAATGAATCTGCAGTTGCTAGTAAAAGTGACCTCTGCTTGCTAGTTAAATCATCATGGAAAAAGTTATTAATGCCAGCCATGTGCAAGGTGTTCGATCACTTCTTCTCTATGTGGTAGACTTTAGGTTAGCCTCCTGATAGTCTGCCTCTTAGTTTGCCTTTTGAAAGGCGTCCTTAAGTTCAACTTCAAATATTGGTCTCTTGAAGTTTACAGATATTTAGCCTTCTAAATGTTGCCCATACAGGTTGGTAATGAAGTAAAAAAACAGTGGATATAACCCTAGATCACCTTCTTTTCATATATCAAAGGCTTGATCACCTTCTCTTTTTTTTCTGTACTTGAGATAGGATTGAGAGAGGGTCCGAGAAGTAGATAAGTAGTGATCACTATATATAGAGTGCCGAGAGAAAAAAAAAAGAAGAGAATTTTATTGGTCTATATCTATAGTGCCTTTCATATGTCATTGGAAGCCCTTCTACAGTCACTAAATTTTATTGTTCTGTTAGAAGAATTTATTTATTTTTTGGATTTATGAGTTTTCTATGCCATTTATGAAGCGCATGATATAAAATTTAAGGCATTATGCAGGAGGAGATCCAGAAGAAGACGGGTTATATTGTAATGCAGGAGGATGGAACATTTGATGTTGATGCCAATACATCAATTGATCAGCTTTCTGAGGAATTGAATGTGAAAATACCAGAGGTCTGTATTTATTTATTTTGGTGATTAATTTTGTGCCTTTCACCTTTTGTCTCGTTCATCTCCATGCTAACCTTATACAAGTATTTGGGTTCTTCTATCTCATTCTATTTTATAAATCTAGTACTAATCAACTTGACATTGTTTTCTTATGAGAGGTTCTCACCTTGCACAATTTTTTTTTTGTAAAATTAGCACATTGCACGCTAATCATGCAACTAGGATCAGCTAATGTGTTTCTAGCAAAGGTGGTACTTTATATCTTTTACAGAAGAAGACTGTATCAGTCTTTTCCTGACTGCGTTGCTACAAAGTTGTCTTAACACATCAATAACATGTTTTAGGAAAACAACTTGGTTATTTGATCATATTCATTGAGTTATTTGATCATATTCATTGAATAGCAGAAGATACCGTCTTTGCCGAATGGAGCAAAAATAAATGCGAACGGAAAAGAAAGGTAAGATGGTAAGAATTTGGATCTTCTAAGGCTATTGCGAGTTGAATTGTCTTTCCTGACTTCAAATTGTCTTTCCGAACACAGTTCAAAGAATGATAGTTATGTTTGACTTTGACACACTATCGCCTAGCCAGGGCATCTAAACGGTACTTATCTTAATGTGGGTTCTGAAAATTTGCGCCCAACCTCTCCGCGGACTTCTTTCTTTTTTTTTTTTTTTGTTTCGGGTCATCGTGGAGAGTTTTAATGAGTAAGTTTCAAGACAAATATTCAAAATACAGATTGAGTTTTAAATAAGACACTACCCATAGATTTCACCCTCATTTTGCGAGGACTTTATAATATGAGTTCTATAGGCGCAAGCTCCTATAGTTAATTACCCCTCTCGATAATGAGAGAGAACTTTTGATTAAGGCTATTCGTCAAACAAACAAGTATATGGCGTATAATAACAACATGATTTAGGTTTTTGAAAATTTGATATTGAAAATTAAAAATTCACCACCCTATACTTAAAGCGGATGGTGGGGGAATGATGATGAATCCGATTAAGATCCCATGGTTCCTTCTTCGTGATCCATCATGGTTCCTGGTCTACTTAGTCAGAGGAGGTAGTCGACCCAACCTGACAAAAAAATTCTTTTCGGCAGCCATGTGTTACTTCTTCCAAGGGTACCTTGTAGATCTTTGGTGAATATCTGTCTAAGGGGATAAATTTGAGTCCACCTTAGCTAACACAGGGCTTTGTACTCTATCGATTATATCCTATTGATTCATTACTCAAGGATTTGATGCCGTTGGGGAATATATGGGCTTTGACCATGACCGTAATTTAATGGTGTTATACTGCCATTTGGCGGCAAAACCACCTGATCAGAGGGTCTCGATCATAACCGTTTACCTTTGGTGCCATTTAGTGGTGAAACCATCAGTGTGGTGTTATTTGACGACGAAACTACATGTTAGAGGACACGTGCCACGTTCTTGCTAGAAATAGACTGATTGAGAATGAATCCTAGTGATATTCTCGACCAGACGTTAACTCTTTGCGAGTTGAAGTGATTTTTAATTTGTCTATCCCGACAAACTTTTACGAAGGGTGGATGTATATTTTGCTTTAAGTGTTTGATAATTAATTTTAATTTTAAATATCTTAAACTATGATATTTTTGAAATTTTAAAATTTTATGTGCATTTGGGAGGTATTTTAAATGTTTGTGGTCCCCTTCGGTTGATATTTTCTGTTAGCATGGTCATCATCGAGATTTTTATGGACACGACTATGTCTACTTGCTGGCAGAGGATCAAATTTGAATTTAAATTCATTTTTTTAACCCACACAGCATCCTCAGACACCACGTGTACCTGCAACACACTCGTTCAGGCTCATGCCGATATATATTTTTGCATGCAGTTTGCATAATGTGTTTTTATTAGTGACTGTATACACGCATTACAATGGGTGTGTATGATCAATGTGCATATTAGCACATACACCTATATTCCCACTTATATGCTAATGTGCTTATGTGTGTATTTATGCATTTGCATGCATGCATATGTTTTGGCACATGCATTTGCATTTTTGCATGAAATGCTTGATATGCAATATAGTGGCCTAGTGCATTAACATAGTGCATAGTACATTTGCATAACATGCATGTATAATGTATCTACACATTGTTTATTTGTTCGCATGATATATTTGCATGATAATTTGGTGCTCGCATGTAGTGCATAATGTATTTGCATGCCACTGGGGAACGCTATTGCTGCACAATACATTTTTCATGCTGAATAGTGTGCTTGCGTAATACATTTTGTATGTTGCAATGTGTATGTGCACAATACATCCTTTAAATTGAATGACACATTTGTTATGATGCATTTTGCATGTTGCGACTTTATGCATGTGCAATATATTGGCATGTAAATGTGATGCATTGTTATAGCATAATGTTTCTTGTGATGCTTGACATGTTTGCATGAATTATTATGCATGCTGTAATGCATGTACGAGGCATTTTAGAATATTTGACAATAAAATCTGTGCGAATGATTATCGTTTCAGTGTATCCATCATTCTATTTAGAAGCTCGTAGACATCTTCTGTCTGCTTGTACGAGTGTTGCAGATCCGTTGGCGTTGCTTAACATTGCATTAGGTTTCATTTGTAGTGCATAGGCAGCGCAGTTTAACTTATTTTGCCTTTTGTATATTGTCATTTTCTTCAGTATTCAACTTGTAGGAGTGCACTTTTGTTTGTAAATGAGTTGTACGACGCATCAAGAGCCTTCCATTTATTGCTTGCAAGCGAGCTGATTTTCCGTTGTGATAACCTGTCATCGCAAATTTGTTGCCTCAAATTATCAGTGGCCTGCAATTTTTAATACTGATTCTATGCTTTTGCGTTCAGGTGAACCGTAGTATTTCATCCAGAATAGCCATGAGATACCTCATTGTTTTGATGCAAGCTCCATCTTCTCTTCCTTCGAGAAATCAGATCCACGAATCATCTAACATTTGCTTAGTTCAGGCGAGGACCTTCAAATTGCATGAGGCCGTTTTGTGATAGAAGATATATCATAGTCTGATGAGACCAAAGGCTCGGTTAATGTGCTATTAGATTTCTTCATCTCCACTTCGTCACATGGTAGACTCCTCGAAGCATGAATATGACCAAGCACAAGTGCACAACACAGTTTTCAGTATCCCAACGATATTCTAGTATCTGATATGCATATGGGACGTGAACGTTTCTCCTATAGTCCTTAACATGACAATCAAGAGCAGCTCCCTTCAAGTTACAACTGAAATATTTAATGATGCACGTGTAGGACATTAGGTTGTGAAGCTTGATCTCCTGATTTTTTTCCTTCATCTTGCGACATTTCTTCCAAAGCCTCAATATTTCTGTCAAGATGACAAAATATGCAAGTCTCAATGGTATTTCCATCCAAATCAGCTTTGGTGTGCCCTCCCATCGTGATGTCTTTTCAACTAATCCAAAATCATTCAATCTTGCATGCTTAGTGCTACAGTTAGGACCTTCCTTTGGTAATATGTCGACGGGCTTTCTCCTTCTCCTTACACTAAGTTGCCTTTCTTTATCCCAACTGTCACTATTAGAACCTCTGAACTTATCGATTTGGAGGACTTAGTTGTACTTGATCAACAAAATCTTCGAGTCCAATGTAAAAATGAGAGCGCTTCTTTATCAGTATGGTTGTTAACTGCAAATGTTTTCCACAATAATTCATAGGCGTATGCATCTACTTTAATCCTCTTATATTTGTTGCGATCTTCAGTCCCTACTCGTAAATATCACTTTGCATACGTATCTATATTCATAGAGGACTCAATATTCCCCCAGAATATCTGTTATCATTGCTTCTTGTGGGTGTTTGCAAGAGGCCATGTTGTTTGCAAGTGAGTTGATGCATTCATCGCACATTGATTTTTAACGTCTCTAGGGGGTTGCCGCTTCTATTTGTTAACTAGCTGATGTTGGTTGAAGGGATGTTGAAGCGCTCGTTGCGTATCAATGTGAGCGGCCGGGTGACCTGTACTTATCACTGATTTCCCTATGCATGTTGATTGGCGAGCTGCTATATTCACTTGTACCTCTTTCAGTGTTTGTGGGAACTGCTGCGCGCATAGCATTTGTAGATATGTTTAGTGTGTTCATTTTCACACTGTTGTTGACTCTCGATCAAGCTACATTCGCTTCCAACCTCTTCATGCATGTTGGTTAGCAAGTTGCTATGTTTATTGCACATCAGTTTTCCAATATTCGTATGAGATTGATACATCTGATTGTATGTTATTAGTGTTGACTATAGGGGAACCACATTCATCTTGAGCTTAAGGCTTCTTTAGTGGGTTAGCACATTCATTAAAAATCCTCCCTTTGTAGTGTCTACAAGTTACTAGCCTTCACTTGCAACTTGGTTAGTTGAATGCTTAAATTTTATTACTTATAATTTGTATGCACTGTGAGCTTGTTCACTAAGAGCCATTTCTTGAATATTTGTATTTGTTTTTTATTATTTTACAAGTTGCAGTTTTATTTTAATTATCAGGTCCGGTTCCCTGCTGTTCAGTTCATGTTCTATTGCCTACATTTCGTTCAAGTCCCCTGTATTGTTGTTCAAGTCAGGTTCTCTGTACATCGGAAATTTCGAAAGCAAACTGGCATCTCCCTTGTTTAGGGGAATTTTGGAGAGCTGGACCTTCCCATCATGCTAAGAAAAGCGTGTATGGGTCTTCAAGATACCTGCTTGAAATGCACAGTTTTTCCCTGCTGGCATTAAAGCTCGTACACATGTACTTAAAATTGTCCCTGCCACGCTAAGAAAAACATATATTAGGTTCCCTCCTACCACGCTAAGAAAAGCGTGTATGGGCAGTTTTCCGACGCGTTACAAGCGTCGAGGACAAAATTTTGAGTTTTAGGGATTATAACTTGGCGAGGGGATGTCGGCGGTGCCATCGACGTCGAGGGCGACGTCGATGCATGAGGATCGAAACATACAAAAAAATTCTCATTTTTCTTCTCTTCTTTTTTTTTTCCTTCTGTTTTTATGATAATAATGATAGTAATATTGTTATCATTATTATTATTAATATACATAATAATACTATTATTAATAATAGTAATAATAAAATTATTATTATCAATAACATCATTAATAGTACTATTAACAATAACAATAACAATCATAATAATCATAATAATAATTTTTTGTAAATTTTTTTTAATAATATTAATAATAAAAAACTTAAGAGAGAGAGAGAGAAGTTACCTGTAGAGAGGAACTTATCTCTATGTTGTCTGCAGTTAGGTGAAGACGGGAAAAGAGGGGATTCGGGCTGGTGAGCTAAGGGAATCAGCACAATGGAAGAGAAATGGGGTTTCGATCAAGTGGATGCTTTGCGTGCGGCTTCGACAAGGAGTGAGGCAGGGATTGGTTGAAATAGAGATTGGTGAAGGGTGGATTGGGATTGATTCGGCCAGGGGCTAGTGTTGGAGGTTGACGTTAGGATCCAGTCGGCTGATTGATTGGAGGCTGTTAGACAAGGTTGGTGATCGGGCTGGGTGAGATCGACGGGCTCAGGTCGGAGAGAGGAGGCATGCTCAGTTTAGCTGGGTGGTTTGGTGGGTGCGGATTGAGGCTAGAGCAAGGGGGCGGAGCCACGTGGGTCGTGGAACCGGTCGGATGAAGTGTTCAGTCGACTACAGTTCATTTGAGAGGAAGGGGAAGTATGAAATCGGCGTGATCTAGTGTTGGAATTCGAATGAGCTAGAAGGATTGGAGATTGAATATGTAGAGGGGTGAACGACGAGATGCTGGAAACGGGTTCATGCTAGGAACTGTTGGAGTTTGGCGGCTGTGCGCAAATAAGACGAGTAGGGGAATAGAAGCACTCGAACATAGCAGAGGGGCGTCCGACCAGGCTGGCTCTTCGAACAGGAGCTGCAAATGGGTTGTGGAAGCAAGGTCCGATTGCAAGAAATGATAGATTCAGATGAAAGGTTTGCTGTATTTTGAGTTGGTGGAGTTTGGTCGCAAGTGGAAGAATAGAAAATGAAACATTCACTTTGTTCTCATTTAACAACGATCAGAGGTCGTGCAGAGTGTCGTGGGAAAAGGACGAACAGAAGCCGTGCGAAGCTCGCCGTCAACTTGCGAGGAACGATGTCCTACGTTCGAATGGTACTCAGGTGAGATTTCATTTGATTTTATGATTTTTTATAAACAATAATAATATTAATATATTATTTATTATTACTAAATAATAATAAGAATAATTATTAAACCGACAAAACTCAGAATGGGGACTTTTGCCTCAATTCTTGTGTAAGTTACCAAAATTCGCACTTCATTGCCTCATATTATGCGTCAATTTTGTTGTGTGATTTTATTTGAGCGAAATTACAGTCATTTTTGGGTGATTCAGACGTTCCGAACGTAATGATGAAGTCCGTTTTGCGATCAGACATTGTTTAGGCGGCATCATGCATCATTTTCTAGTGTCGGTCGTTGATTTTGACTTGTCTCGTTCGATTCGACTGCGAGCTGGTCCCACTTAGACAAATTTGATGCTCTGATTGCAACATCGCACTCTGTTCAACAATCGGAGGTCGTTTGTCCTTTCAAGTAACGTGTCGCACCTGTCGACCGTCATTTGAGTCGCCCGTTTCATTCCTTTTGCACGTTTTTGATACATGGGTCAATACTTAAAAAAATAATTCTTTTTCTTTATGCCAAAAAAAATTTATAGGTTGTTTTGTGTGAAATTTGATATATGTCTAAACACATTAATTTCTATTCTAATCAAACATACAAACCTTCGCAATCTTTTGTTTTAGGCCACAATCATGTGTAGGAATCATCTAGAGTAAAAAATATTCTCTAAAATTGGATGTTTTATTTCCTTCATCAACAATCATATTTTTATCAATTGAAAAATTTGAAGAGGGATAAATCTTTTAAATATTTCAACACCATGATTTACACTCAATTTTAGTTCAAAATCCAAGTTCCAATAGTTGACAATGCTAAATAATATTTCAAATCGGTCTTATGAATTTATCTCCAAATGAAGGCGTTAACCATCAATGCTCTTGTGTTAGCATCTCTTAACAAAATAGGATTTTTGATAGGAAAAATAGACACACCATTTATAGGTGGGTTAATCATTAATGCTCGTAATAAATATTCCTAAGTGTCTATATTGTGAGAGATGTTGCCCTAATAGCTACATATATCTAATAAAATTCTTTCTGCTAATATTAAATTTTAAACCATTATTCAAACCCATGTTTACCCATTTTCAAGTTTAAATTATTTCTTCTATTTCCTCAAAAAATTGTTACACCGATCCATTGGACCGGTCTAGCTGGTCCACGCGGGATCGGCCCAAGCACGAACGAGGCGGACTGCCTTCGCCTCCTTCCGCGACCGATCGCACCGCAGGCGCCTAAGGATCATTTTAGGAAGGATTTTTTAGGGTTTTGGGAGGGAAATTTGAATGTAGGAACTGTTTAGGGATTTCCTTTTGATTTGTATGCATTAAATACTTTGTTTTCTTAGAGTTAGGGCATCTTGAATTTGGCTGAAATTTGAGATCTCTTAGATTTTAGGTTTCCTTTGGGCTCAAGCTGCGTCTAGAGATTTGGGAGAGATCAATCCTCCTCTAGAATAGAGGATCAAGTGTATCTCGCTATTTTCCGTTTTGCTTTCATCAAGTAATACAAATTATCTACTGTTTTTGTGATTTTGTGCGGATTCTTGTGAAGAATTCTCCCTATTTTGTGAAGATTGATAGGAAATACTCGCGATCTACAAGTACTTCCTATCAAAAATCTTTAGCTGTTTTGTCTTTTTTGGCATTCATTCTCAGCGCCAAAGTAAATTAGATCCTAAATTTATCAAGAATAGCACCTGCTCACTAGGAAGAAAGCTACAATTCCATGGACATCACTTTCTCTAAACACCAATCTTAGTATAAACCCAAAATTCAGGGAAAAAATTTCGAGCATAAAAATTTCAAGATTAGAATCTAGTTGATCATCTGCCATCCTCTCTTATCAAAGCCATGAATGAACATTTCTCATTTCCCCTTGTTCAGCCTACAAAAGCCTCACCAAGCCATAAACTCTATCATCAGTTCATCACCTTATCAGTACATCCAACCTACTAAAGACTCATTAGAACCGTAAAATCTTACGCTTGTCAATAAACCAAACTTATTTAGAATGAGCTTTATTTGTATGCTAGGAGGAAGGAAAAAATCAAGGAGAGGGGCAATCAACATATCTTCGAGAACCCTTACCTGGTTCAAGGACCAATGAAGGTACAAACTAGTGATAATAATATATGATTTCATGACTACTAAAAGGCCTTCACATCGAATTCGTATTTTTTGTCAACTATTTTTTGATAAAATATGAATTCCAAGCAATGCTCATGAAACTATCAAAACTCCAAGTGGAAGAAAGTTGTAATGGTAGAAATCCAAGCCACCATAGAAAAATTATGGTACATGGGAAATTTTTTAACTTCCACTAGGGAAAAAAATTAATTAGTTGCAAATGGATCTTTTCAATCAAATAAAAAATTGATGGGATCGTGGTAAGTTTTTTTTACTTCCACAAAGAATTTTTAGATATATCAATAATTCTCTTGGAAAAGATTTGATTTAGTAGAAACAACCATTTAAGAGCTGGGTTTTATTATGATATTGATTATGTTAGATCAATTGAGGATCAAAAATTGCTTTGGGATAGAAATCTCTTCTCCTGTAGAAGCAGCAATTGTTTATATGTTTTGTGTAGAAATTGAATGTACAGCTATGCCTCTTTCTACTCGCGAAATAATATGATTAAAATAATAGTAGAAGAATCTTCTTTACATATCCTCGACCATTAACTCTGATAAAAAGGTAGCTATTTGAATTGCAAATAATTCTATCTTTCATGAAAAGAACAAAACATATCGAAGTGTAGTGTATTGTCACTTTATCGAGATACAGTTGTGTCCTCACATCTTTAGTGGAGAAAAATCAATCGATATGTATACCAAGGTCCTGTGCTTTTTTTTTTTTAGTAATAAGTTGAACTTATCAATATATATGCTGCTGAGGCTTGAGGGGGAGTTTTGTCATCATAGAAAGTAGTTGATTAGATAGATACAGTTTTATTATTGTATTTTATCCAAAGAATTGAGGTTATTCTCCTTTTTTTTCCCTCCATTCTTCTTGTTTGTTTATATATAGGCAACTATATTCAATCAATAACATTTAACAAAATATTTCCTGTTCGATAGCATCTATTGAAGTTATCATTGTGGGAAAAAAACTGGTAGGTTTGATATGTATATCAATGGGTAGAAGATGTACCAATAAAATGGATGATAAAGTGATTTTAAAGTAATAAAAAGAAAAAGGGGAGTATTGCAAATATAATTTCACAAATATTTGTATAAAATACAAAAAAAATAAAACCCTAGTATAACTCTTAACATGAATGAATGAGGAGGAAATGATTCATAAAATACAAATACCAAATAGCCTGGATAAACCTAATAGTGCTAGCATTGAAAATCTGATTCTATTTGTACTTTGGCCCAATAGGTTAACGCAAATCAAACTAGGGACCAATTTATGGCAGACTGAACTTGTAAGTACGGTCCAATTCTTTCAACAATGATTTTAACAATGTAATTATGGTAGAAGTTAGTATTAACACTTATCTACGTTCTTAATCATGCTTTGTTGGTATAATCTCATTGCAAAAACTGTGGAAAGGCTTAATTTTCAGTAAATGTTACGAGTGGCATAAGCAAGAAAACTTTTGGCATTTGCAACAAGTGCTTCTTAGTGGCAAATGAATCCTTTATTTCATATAGAAGGGTCCATTTGCGTGATCAATCTTTGGTTCATGATTTCTTTTTGTTCTCTCGCTTGAGGAGTAATTTAATTATAACTATGATACTTCAACACTTTGGTATGTTCGCGGTGGCGGTTCATGTACTTCTCAAGCATAAGCACTAATAACCAGAGCCCTGCATTGGGTACTCATATACCCACCCATACCCAAACATTGGGTATGTGTACGCCCATGGCCTTGTGGGTGGGTATGAGTGGGTACTCAACATCGGAAGAAAAATTGATTTACATTGCTAATCACCGTATATCTTATATTACTGCAATCCTCACTATATAGTGTGCAACACTTAACTATGCTATGACTACGATAAATTCTGATATGCGTATTGAAAGTTTGCAATCATAGCAAAGGGCAACAAGCCTCAAGACCATCAATCCGTGACAGGCTGCATGCCTGCATTCAAAAGGCATGGAAAGTGGGTGGGTACAGGTGGGTATGGCATTCCGAAAGTCACCATGGGTGGGCGAAGCCCGTTCAAGTAAAGCATGGGTACCCAACCAGGACCCCATGTAGGGCTTTGCTAATAACTCTCTTGGCATGTGGTGGCATTCTCGCCAACCCATGAGCATAAAAAGTTGAGGCTAGAGTAACTCTTGTGAGGGCATGTTCTTGGTCGCAATGCAGTGTGATTACTGGGGATCTTGCAACGGCCCCTAACCTACTTTATATTTAGGTTGCCAAAGTCATCATTGCTTGGGAAGACACAGCCGCAGCTGCCGTGACTTGGTTGTATGGATGCCCGCACCAGTCCCAAACTTACCCTTAGTAATCTGTTTTTTATGTTCTCATGCTTGTGTATTTCACTTGTATGTGGAAAAGCCACATCTATCTAGTCTTGTTTGGTGCTTATCCCACCTGTCCTTCAAATCAAATCAAGAAGAAAGATTAAACGTTGCCTTACCATCACTAACATACTGAGATGGTGCTATATGGTGTCTTTGGAAAGGGTATATTGATTTTCTACATCCTCATTTTGATTTAGTAGTTTAATTAGGTCAACATGTTACTGAAGTCCATCACAAAGTCTGTATTTACTCTTTCAATGAAGAAACCAGTACTGCATGCTTGATATGCATGCTAAGTGTTGAAATTCTTCTGATGCGGAGCATTTTAGTTATAGTATTCTTTAGGAATAGTTTATCCAAATTTGTTACAAGTATCTTCTAGAATATTCTTATTAGCCTATAAGTATGCCCGTATTGTAGGAGGAAAGGGTGATTATTGATGAAAATATATTCTCTTTGAAGCTTTTGAAGCTTAATTCTTGTCTTTGTTCCTATTCTTCCAACGATCATCACATCATCTTCTCTTTTTTTATTTATCATTTATTTTTTATCCACGTTTTTGCGAGTGCATCTAGCCATTAAACAATTTAAAAAACTATTCTTAGCAATAAGAGAATGGTGCTTGGTGCCTATTGCATTTATTGAGATTATGGTTTTATGGCGTCCTTATCTTCATTATGAATCCAGGGTCATCAGTACGAGACAGTATCTGGTTTCATCTGCGAATCATTTGGATATATACCAGAAGAAGGTCAAAAAACGTTCGTGGTGCTTGAAAAGGCAAACCATGAAGATAATGACGAGTACAATGAGTCAGAATCTGATCAACTGGATGAGAAGGAAAGATGTCAAACTTTTGAAATTGAGGTATATTGCACACTGAATTTTGACCTATTAAATTGATTTTTGTTGATACTGTACGGTTATACTTCTCTCTCTCTCTCTCTCTCTTCTTTGTTTCACAACGGACTGAAATATCAAAATGGCATTGTATTACTCGTTTGCATCATTTAATTTACTACCCAATTGCAATTTAGTAAATTCTGTATTCCATGCATGATCTGATCTTGATTTCCTTTCTTATGAATATCCATTTTCCCATACTTGCATTTCTTTAAATCCCATTCACAAATTTCTGCAGGTAGTTGGGAGTATAGATGACTTTGATATAAGCTATGTTTTGAACCAAACAACTCTAGCTTCTTCATCATACTGTAGTTAGGATAAACTCTTCCATCTCATATTAGTTATTTTGTCGCACATGTGAGTGACAATAGACAGTTCAAAACGTGAAAAATTATTGTGGGGACACCGGCGGAGAGAACCGTCTGGATTTGCTACGCTTTTGCTGCCATTTTATTGCGCTTCTGTCAATATTGAATGTTTACTAAACAATTGATTATTTGTTGCGTTTTTGCAAAAGGACAGCAAAAGGGCAGTAAAAACACATTCATAATTGAATATTTGCAGCCCTTTTACTTCCCTTTTGCAAAAGCGCAACAAAAGGGCAGCAAAAGCTCAGCAAATCCGGACGGTTCTCTCCATCTGGTGTCCGCACAGAATAATTTTTGCTATTGCATCTAACATGATTTGGTAATTGTAGATTTTAGAGGCTAGTGAGAGAAAGGTTGGAAAGGTACAGTTTAAGCCAATCAGAAACGGGAATACAAATTTGGAGGTCAAGGGCTTGAATCGCTTGGTTTCCACCAAAGTTGTGAAAAGGAAGAAGCAGGGTAATGGGGAACCAGATAAGATGTTCAGCTCTGATGAAATAGCAACAAGACCCGAGGACAAATTCTCCCACCGAATGGGGCTTGAAGATTCTTCTTCCTGCAAACCAGGCTTTCAATAGCGACGTTGCATCTCTCCATCGCTTCCTGTTCCTCTCTTAAATACAGAATAGCTGGAATTGGGTGAAAAGATTATTGCTGGAATGCAAATTCATGGTGGTCTTTAGTGCCCAGAAAGCTTTGCCTTCACTTATTTGTGAATGCACATCAGGAGGTTGAGATGACTATCATTGATGATAACAGTTCAGGGTGGAAGAACTACTTGAGCTGATCACTATCTTCCCTGCTCTTTCGTCTTCCTCAACCTCCTCTCTTTTAGGCTTCGTTTGGGACGGCTTTCTTACTGCTTCTTAAAGCAGCTTTTAAATACAAAAATTTTAAAACAGAAGCAGTAAGAAAGGTGTTCCAAACGAAACGTTAGTGTCTTCAGCTATATAAATAGCTCTTCAGGAGTCATTATTAAGTGATTGTGTTTGTTTTCTCTATTTTCTCATAGTTTTGCTTCTCAGAGGGAAGTTTTTGTGTATCATGGCTTATGCTATAGGGCTTTCTTCCTTTTGTTTTTCAGCCTGCTAATAATTGTTTTAATACCTTTCTGATGACATTACATAATAATTCTATCTTTTAATGACATATTTCACATGTTTTGCCTGCTGTCACTGCTGTGATCACAGCCAATAAATTTTCATATCCAAAAGATTGCTTCATTTAGAACAGTTTTCTTACAATTTTTTAAGCCAGCTTTCTAGTATACATTGGTTTTCATAAAAACTGTCTCAACCGAAGCCTAAATTGAAATCAACCAGGGTGATTGTTGCAATTGGTTCGGAATTATTCTCAAATCTCTTGCATGTTAAACAATATCCTTCAACCAAACTTAGGAATCTTCTTGAATTATTATAAGGTCTAATCAAGGTTGTGAAAATTGGATCGGATGATGAAGCGTAAGAGCGAAAGGTTCATGGTTGGATAGTTTGATCGGGATTAAATTGAGGTAGAACAAGATCATGTCATAAATAATAATTTTATTTAAAAATAATAAAATTAATAAAATATGTGATAGAAAATGAAATGGAAAAAAAATTATGAAGCATTTGAAAGATGGGATTATCACAAACAACTATTGTTTAAGAAACAACAACGTGATTAAGGTCATTTGTTGCGGTATAAACATGTCTATTTATTTTTAGGTGTGAACTTTCTTTTAAGGAATTAATATATGTAAAAAATTCCTTCCTTAAAGATCTCTTAGTTTTGCTCATATGTACGGGTATTTTAAAACCTGACTCAAATTTGATTAAAAATTTTATGGTTATGGTCAACCCGTTCGGCAAAAGGATCTGATTCGGGTTCTAAAATTTGACCCATTTGAAAAATTAGATCTGATCTGAGTCAGCTTCAGAACTGGTTAATCTATAGTAGACCCGGACTGAACCGATTCATCTCTTCTTATCTCTTCTTTTTGGGCTGAAGCGCGGGATCTCTTCACACTCCTGCTCTCATCTACTTAAACCTCTGACTCGAAGAACCCAAGACCCCAAGGCGAATTATTATGTCCGGTCACCGGACGTCCGGACGGCCAATCCAGATACACCACATCACCCGAATATATTGGGTCCCTATGTATTTTGGTGACATGGCACATCTGGATTGGTGTCCGGACGAATCTAGACACCAGATGTAATAATTTTCCCCCAAGGCGAATTATTATTTCTTGTCACCGGACGTCTGGACATCCAATTCAAACGTATCATGTCATCCAAATACACTAGATTCCTATATATTTTGGTGACTTTACGTAATAATTTTCCCCCAGCCTTTACTCTCCCTCTTACCCATTGGTTCCGCTCTGGAGAAGGCTGAAGCCTCCCGATTTCCCTCTCCTGGCCGAAGCTGCGAGCAAGACTTCACTTGGCTAGGGATATGTTCGAGTAGGAGCTCCGATCCTCTCTGGCTCGTACGCCCCAGCCAGGCCGATCCCTCCTCCTCCGCTCCCTTGCTCTTGTTCAACTTCAGCCCTTAGGCCACACGCCTACTCCCGAGCCATGGCAAATCAATCTAGGTATCAGAAAGCCAAGCTGAGGACCTTCCAGCACCTAAATCCCGCCCTAATCTCAACTGATGAAGAAACTCCTTCCGGCTCCAATCGCAACCAACGCCTCCTTCGACGACGTTCCTTCCGGTCGGGTCGGCAGCTCGCCGTTTCTTGTTGGATCGGAAGTAAAGATGACGACGAGTTGAGGGGTCGTGTTGGATTGACCCAGGTCTGAAGCAGGGTCAATTTCAGGTCTGAGATAGTGACCCGTTATAAAAAAGCTTTTATGTTAAGTCTAATAAAACAAGATTATCTAATTCTTCATTTATATTTCTAAACTTTTTGTATTAATTATGTGTTGAGGATGTGGTGATATATCCAAGAACAACACAAGAAAAATCATCAATTTACTTGGATTCTAGAACTAAGAAAAATCATCAAATTACTTGGATTCTAGAACTACCAGCCAATATAAAAGATATTATAGTCATGGTCAAGGCTTCAAATTCATTAAAAAAAATTAAATGAAAATTCCCTCATCTTTTTAGGACAAAAGCTTCAAAATGTAGAGAAGAAATTACAAATACATAGAAGTTACAGGCTTAAAGAGAAGAGAAGACCAAAGATATTTCCAACCTCTCATTGATGTTTCATAACCTTACAAATAGTGCAATCTAGAGTTGAGTTTAAGATCATATAAAGCTCAAGTTTATGATAATGCTCCTACTAAAAAGGTTCCTAATTTGGCCTTAGGGCCTCCAAACATAAAAAATATTAGATTTTCATCAAGGAAATTAATAAAGCAAATATACCAATTTGTTATTGGCCATTTTTAAGACTAACTAGGGGCCTATTAAGACAAAAAATGTAAATACGTATAAGATTTCATTTGGGATAACTTTCTTATTGCTTTGTAATACAATATTTTAATATATTTTTTTTATATTAAAAAACTGCTTTAGAAAGCAATATGAAAGTTATCCCAAACAAAACATAAATCCATGCAATAAAAATTAGGGTCCTCTTGCAGAAACAAGCACATGAAGGCCATTTGCCATGGAGAGTATAGTCATCATCTTATACTGAACTGGAGGATGACAAGGCACAAGCTTAAAGTGAAAGAATCTGCAGAGTATGGCCAATGTCATCTTCATCTGTAGATAGGATGAGTCTTTCCCTAGGCACATTCTAGGCCCTGCTTGGAATGCAGTGAACTTGAAAGGTGAGACATTATTTTGAAAGACAAAATCATCTTTTAGCCATCTCTCAGGACAAAACTTTGATGCATCATTGCCCCAATTATACTCCATTCTTCCCATTGAATAAGGAGTGTAGGTCACCATTCCACCAGCCCTCACTTTTGTTCCATCTGGCAAAACATCATCCTCTAGAATGCCTTTTGGGTCCTGATATAACAACCAAGCAACATATCTCATCAATTTTCAAATCCACTAATGCTTCGTTTGTGACGGCTTTCTTATTGCTTCTTAAAGCATCTTTCTCGTACAAAAATGAAAAATTAATTTTTTTTTTACTAAAAAACTGTTTTAAGAAGCAATAAGAATGCCGTCTCAAACGAAACCTAAATCTTTACATATCTAACATATGAATCTTTATGTTTCAAACACATTAAAATATATTTACAAAACAACTGCATTTTGCTTTAGATAAGTTAATGTTAGCGCTATTTATGATGTTATTTGGGATTACGGCGTAATAAAGGGGGATTCACATATAAATAAAAAAATATCGCTAACATATCTCATCAATTTTCAAATCCACTAAATCTTTACATATCTAACATATGAATCTTTATGTTTCAATCGCATCAAAATATATTTACAAAAAAGTGTATTTAGCTTTAGATAAGTTAAGATTAGCATTATTTATGATGTGATTTGGGATTACGACGTAATAAAGGGGGATTCACATATAAATAAAAAAACAATATTTATTTTTATATGTATAACATCTAAATATTTATATTTACTTATATGACACTTTAATATCAAAATCATATAAAAAATACCACTAGCATTAACTTATATAAAGTGAAATACACTTTATTTTACATATGTTATGATGTGATTTCGACATTATAGTGTTATATAAATATATATACAGATTTAGGTGTTGGACGTGTAAATGTCTAAAAATTATGTGTTATATAAGTAAATACTCGTAAAAATACATATTAAAATTTTAGTGTTGGATATGTGAATATATAAGAATTATTTGGGATGCTTGCCTCCAGTAGAGTTTTTTTGCTAAGAACAAGCCTAACCTGAGGAACAGCAGGATACAACCTCAGTGTCTCTGTGATGCATGCATGGAGATAATGCAGCCTTGTAATTGAATCATAGTTTAAAAGCCTTGAAAATTGTGATAACCTGCTTTTGAATGAATCCATATCTTCTAAAGTATATGAAGCCAAATTTATATTTTCTTCTTCAGCTCTTATCTCTTCGAACGCCTTTAGCTCTGTATAGAGTTTTTCTGCCACTTGAGGTTGTGTTACTATGATATAGATAAACCATGAGAGGGTAGTTGCTGTGGTGTCTCTCCCTGCAATAACAAAGTTGAGTACCACATCTCTTAGGCTTTTTTCTGTGCTGAAATCACTCTCATGGTCAGCGACACCGAGCTCGATGAACCTGGATAGTATGTCATGCTGTATCTGTTGCTTAGAACAATATGTTTTAGTGAACTCACATTCACCTTGCAAATATTCTATATAAGTGTAGAATTAGACTTATCATGAAAGAACATTGCTTTTTTGTTTAAATGTATCTCATCTGTTAGGATTTGTATATCAAATTCAAATTTCAAAATAAATTAAGGGATACACAAATATGCTATAGATATTAGTTATTTAGTTGTAATGAATGCTCAACCAAAGTGTTTAACTTAAGAAATATTTCTTCTATTTTTCTTGTCTATATGAAATATATTGTAGTGACTATTGTTGAATCACCAAGCTAAGCTTCATATATAATGATTATATCAAATTGAAGAACATTATTAACTGAACAATAGCACTTACCTCATCACTGAACCCATTCTCTCTGGCTCTCATGATCTCAGCTTTCCTTGTACGAATAACATTGTAGGTGAACTCATCAACAATTTTAATATTTTGCATGAGAATAGCCTCTGATCCTACACAAAGAAACCTCTTCAGCCTCCATAAAGGATCGATAAATCGTAGTGTTACGATCATGTTTGCGTTGTCGAAAGCCTGAGCAAAGCTATTATCAGGGAGGTGAGGAGACAGTGTCCCTATCTCCACTCCAAAACCCAACTTGCATATGGAGTCCAATGTCATCCTCATGAACAAATCCTGAACTTAGATAATCTTGATCAGACAACAGAACACTGCTTCATGCTATGTTTGGTAAAGTATTATTTTTACTGGTTCGTGAGTAAAGATTGATGAAGGCTTCGTTTGGGACGGCTTTCTTTCTGCTTCTTAAAGCTGTTTTTTTGTAAAAAAAATTAAAATTTTTGTACTAATAAGCTGCTTTAAGAAGCAATAAGAAAGCTGTCCTAAACGAATCCGAAGTGAATAACAAAGAAGCAATTAACATCCATGTTTCCTCCAAAATATTAATGTTTTTTTTTTCATTTTGAACTCTCTAGGAGATATTAAGGTTTCGTTTGGGACAACTTTCTTACTGCTTTCTGAAAAAGCTTTTTAGTAAAATATATTATAGTTCAAGAAATTTTTGTACTAAAAAACTGTTTTAGAATGTGATAAGAAAGCTGTCTCAAACGAAACCTAAGTTGAAAATGATCTATAGCTTTGCTAACAGATCTAATAACAAAGGTTTCCCATTGTGATGGAACTTTTAAATTACCATAAAACTTAGATTAATTTACTAATGACAATTGTTTGATTGGTTGGTTTTGGTCTAACAGTATTACCTGGATATCTACACCTTGATGATCTCTGCAGGATGCTTGGCATAAGATGGTAGAGAGGTTTAAAGCATACTCCCTAAACACAACGGTGCTTAGTTCTCTCAAGTTCTTGGAAGCAAACTCAAAGCTCGCTGTCTTCCTCTGCTTCCTCCACAGCTCTCCATCTGCGTTAAATATCCCATCTCCTAGCAGAACCTCCATGTAAGACCTATAAAGCTCTCCCTGCACCATTTGAAACATTCACATAAATTTAAATACATGAAATATTCATATATAAAGAGAGAGAGGTCAAAATGATCCATGGAGTATTTATATGAGGCCATTTTAGCCACAACTATCTAACATGTTCAATTTAATTCGAACTCTTCAAATACAATTCAAAGAACAATCTCTTTATTGAATTATTCAGGATTATAGTTGAGGATTCAAGAGACTCTAAGGTTTCGTTTGGGACGGATTTTTTACTGCTTCTTAAAGCAGTTTTTTAAAATTTTTTATTAAAAAGCTGCTTTAAGAAACAGTAAAAAAAATCATCTCAAATGAAACCTAAATTGAACACATTAGATAGTTTAAGGCTTCGCTTGGGACGGCTTTCTTACTGCTTCTTAAAGCAGCAAGAAATTCATCCCAAATGAAGCCAAGACTTAAGTGGCCCCATGAGCACTCTATGGATCATTTTGACCTTTCTCTTCCTATATATATACATAAGTAGAAGAAGATTTTTTTTTTCAACCTTGGGGTAGTTTTTGAAGTTGTTCTTGAGAATGTGCTCTACATTTGCAGGATCTGCAGTGTAAGTGTAAGTAGTGAAGGGCATGGGAACACTAATGGTCTTTGACTCAGATAAGTAATTGGCAATCCAATCATGCATGCGATCATAGTTCTTAAACTGTTCAATGGCAGCTCCAATGAGAGGCCATGTCTTCGGACCTTTGCGATTTCTCTGTGCCCATCTATGGATGAGGATCCAACTGATGAAGAAAACTATGCAGAAAACAGGCAAATTTGAGGAATTCAAAGAAGAAGACATCAGTGCATGCAATGTTAATCTTCCTTCCTTCGGCTCTTACAGAATCCAAGCTTTGTTCCTTCATATATTTGATACAGTGGAGGATGGTGATGAGGATGCTCAGATGTAGTTGGGAATTTGGAAGGAAGTGAAAAAGCTGTAAGTTGTGTCTCACCTAACTTAATCCTAAGTTCTAACCTCTGAAAACAGATTTTTGAACGCAGGAGGATTGAACTGGCGATAAGGTAAGAAGTAGATGCTTTTTCTTTCAGATATATACTGTTTTCTGTTAAAATCTTGATTTTACTGAAAATCTATATGCAGACACCTACGAGCTGTTGTAGAGGATCCGTCATATACATAACGTGCTATCTTTAAGCAAGCATAGAAGCCTGTGAGGAATGCAAATATCTATGAACAGCTGCATGAGATTCGTTAGTACAGGATAGTATACATGCAATCCTGCATACAGTAACAAGCGACTCGTAGCGCGTCGCTACAACCTGCCCGTAAGTAAGGGTGGAAGATTTATGCTGAACATGATGCAACCCATGTTAGCCCTTGGATACACATTGATGAACCACAAACATCATTAAATAAAGCTTGCAATGCAAACAGCTCGTTGCCAAGAGGCAACAAGCGTCCCAAACCTTGCAAACGCTATGATTCACCTGTAAGCAAAAGCAAGAAATCAATAGTAAAAACCGTGGGCCACTAACATGCAACTGGATACACAACACTCGTATAAGCAATCAGAAGGCATTTCTCAAGCTTGAAATGAAATTTTGCACAAACTTCAGCGACAATTATTTGGCGCGAATAATTATATTTAAATATTTAAATGCTCCCCCTTTTGCATTAAAATATTATTACCCGCATTGGCCCCGAAGAGCGTAATGCGTGCACACATGTGACTTCTGAGGATGCTACGTGGGTTAAGAAATGAACTTAAGTTCAAGCACGATGCTTATATGAGAGTGGATAGGAATCGACATTGTTTGAACTATTAAATAAAAATACGGTCGTGACATCGACCGAGATATTTATTTTAAACATTTATAGTAGACCTTCAAGGTCTATAACAAAGAAAATTTGCTAATAAAGACATAAACTCGATAAAGAATCTGATACTCTATCGATAAATTGACATAGTCAACAAGATTTAACCAACAAAATAAAATTGTCATAAATACCCTGATGAGGGATTAAAATTTTCAATCGGAGAGAATCACAAATATTTATAATATCCCCGAAAAGCCAATAAAAATTCACTATCCCAAAAATATCAAACTTTAAAATATTTAAAATTAAAAAAAAAAAGCATCAAATTGACTTTCCAAATTAAAATTGAGAATATTACCCAAACAATGATTACTCACAGTGTACGTCGTCTCGCCACAATTACCCCCCGAAACCTCTCTCTTTCATAAATGATCTACGAAATAAATTTAAGAAATTAATTAAATTTTCCAAAATCACAACTCTTTTTTACCAAAATATTCTTAAAATATACTCTCTATCTCAAAATCATTTTCTAAAACAACTTTTTAGTACAATTTATTAATTTAATATTTTTTGTACTACAAAGTTGTTTTAAAAAATAATAAGTAAGTCGTTCCAAACGAAACCTAAATAGTTGCAAATTAAGGGTCCATTTGATAAAGTTTTCTCACTTATTTATTTTTAAAATAATAATTGTAATTTTATTTGACTATTATTTTTTTACTATTTTTGTGAAATTTTTATAATGGAAAGATGTTTTTCACAATGAAAATAATGAAGTTATTTTTCTCACAGTCATTTCACAACCAATTTCATAAAATATTATAACCGTCCCAAATTGACTCTAAATTTATACATTTTGTAACAAGTATTTGTTAAGGCTTACTACATAATTTTATTTTCTTTTATTGCATAGATTAACCTTTATTTAATATTGTACCTTGACCTACACTCATAAATAGAGAGTTAGGCCTCGTTTGGAATGACTTTTTTATTACATTTTTAAAACAGAATTTTAGCACACAAATTAAACTTTTGTGCAAAAATTTTGCTTTAAAAGATAATAAGAAAATCTTCCCAAACAAAACCTCATAGGATAAATCTTACGTATCCATCCTATACACATTTGTAGTAGTTGGTGAGACACACACAAACTATCTTGCAAACAACAGTAGCTATTAAAGTAACCACATGATCAAGGCTTCGTTTGGGACAATTTTTTTACTATTTTTTCAAAGCAATTTTTTAGTACAAAAATTTCTTGAAATGAAAATTTTTGCGATAAAAAATTGATCTAAAAAGCAATAAAAAAGCCGCCTCAACCGAAGCCTAAATCTTATGCTCCTCTCGATTACCAAATTATTCTTTTACTCTGAGGAATGCTGTAGAAGTTGGCCAGATACTCCAAAGCCTCACCATTTCCATTGCAAACCCTCCACAAAGAAGCAATCTCTCCTTCTGCAACTGCTCCCCATTTTTCACAGTCATGGAAGAACTCCAACAGTTTTGAATAGAAGGAATCATAATTCATGAGGAGGAATGGAACTGGAAGCTTTGAACCGATCCTATCCAATTGTATCAAGGCCAGAATTTCAAACACTTCATCCAATGTCCCAATGCCTCCAGGAAAGGCAACCACGACTGTCATGTCTGATGGTTCATTCCTCACAGCTGCATCCACCAGACCATGCTTACGGGCGGAGAAAAACCTGTTGTGGAGATTAGGGGTGTAAGTGAGCCGAGCCGGCTCGAGTTCGACTCGTTTATGGGCTCGCGAGCCGAGCTTATCGAGCTCGAGCTCGAGCTCGTTTAGTTAACGATCTCAATGAGGCTCGGCTCGTGAGCTTGCGAGCCGGCTCGAATTACTGTTTGATTTATTTTAATTATTAATTTTTTTATTACAATAAGCTAAAAAATCGAAAGCAGCAGCGTTAATGTTTAAGGTAAGTTCAAATAAAAAAAGTTTAAACACTAAAAAGCAGTCAAATTTTCCCAAAGCGTCAGCATTAATGTTCCTGTGAGATTTCCAAAATAGTGAAATTAATGCTGCAACTTTAATCATTACTAAAACAGTAAAATTTTAATATAATTTGAAAGTTATATCCCAAAGCAGCATCATTTTTTATATGAGGAGATTTGCATCTTTTCCAAAGCAGCAGCCATCAAAACCTGGCTAGAAAACAAAAGCCGGTGGGAAGCCGGGAAACCGAACGGGAAACTAGAAAATCGAGCAGCTCGATGAACTCGTTACACTATCGCGAGTTGAGCTTGACTCAAGTTCGAGCTCGGGATTTGAAAATCGAGCTCGACTCGAATACCCTCTGACTTGAGCTCTAATCGACTCGTTTGCACCCCTAGTGAAGATTGTCTATAGTTTAATAAAAAAGGTACAAAAAGATTAAAATGATCTATGGCTTCTTTATGCAGCTATTTAAAGAGTAAAGAAATTATTTTGGATCAGATTTGAGATCTCAATGGATAAAATTGGATAAATTAGTTTGTTTAAGACTAAAATAACACCCTATAAATAAACCAGACCAATTTTACCTGTTTGTTAAGGGAAAAACAAAAAAAGTTTTGAAGAGTGGGTATTGTGAGATTACCTGCAAGTAAGGTAGCTTTCAGAAGGGAGGTAGGGATGGAAGTTTGAACTTGACCATTCACCAGATTCTTTTGCTATCTTAAAGCCACCAACTGGCTTATTTGCTTCCAAAGCACCTTTGATGGCAGCATCCATGAGGCCAGGACCAGCTCCTGTCCATGTGGTGCATTCCAGTAGTCTTGCAATCTAAGGAATATGCACAATCCATTAGATTTTGGCTTTGTTTGGGACGGCTTTCTTACTGTTTCTTAAAGCGGCTTTCTAGTATAAAATTTTTATTTTCATACTAGAAAACAACTTTAAGAAGCAGGAAGAAAGCCGTCCCAAACAATGTGTTGAAACTCATCATAATTACAATGAAACTAATAAATCTATTGCTTATAACATAGCCTCCATCAATAGAATTATACACCATAAGAAATGTGGTTTAATGTCATTCAAAGCAAAATCAATGAAAGATTACTAACTCCTAAATCATTCAAAAAAGAACAATTATTTTTTAACTATTGGACATATATAAAAGAAATAACTAAAACTTTCTACAAAATCTATCCAAAGCATAAGCACTCATGGATGATCATCATAATGCTAGAAGTCAATATAAAATCAATACTAAATTGATTTTTTTAAATGGAGAGGCAAATTAATTACTATGACCAAAGTTCTTCCTGAATCTATTAAAGAAGCCTATTCAAAATATATTGAATCATCACCTCCTATTCCTTTAAAAAATAAGAAAAAATATTCATCTACTTCAGTAAAGTTGCATTGAAAAATATTGTTTTATTAAAGTTGTTTTTGAAAAGAAATTATTCCTTTCACTTTATTCTTGGATGTAAAAATTTTATTTTGAAAACCAAGTCTAGCTCCCTCTCTCTATATAAAGGGAGATAATATTTGTTGTAGGACGTGTTTAGTTTTGAATGTTGTGGGCTCCGAAAATTTTAGTTTCTAGGGCTCCGGCCTTCTGTATTATATTCGGGGAAAGTTTTAATAGATTAAGTTCCGGGGGAAATTTTCGGAAGGCAAATTAGATAGAGATAAGATACTACCCAAGATTTTTTCCCTCTTAACGAAGACTTTAAGATCTAAGTTCTAGTTTCCTATAGGCTCAATCCCCTATAGTTAATTACCCCTCTTGATAACAAGAGAACATTTTTTTATTAAGGCTTGTCGTTAAATACATACTTAGTATTCAGCGTATAGTAACACCAAAACTAGATATTTAAAAATGGAAAATTTATCACCTATCACTTAAAGCAGATGGTGGGGGCAATGATGACGAACTCGATCAAGATCCCATGATTCTGTCATCCCAGGTCATCATGATCCTTAATCTGCTTAGTTAGACGAGATAGTCGACCCAACCTAACCAAAGGATCATTGTCGGCAGCCATAGGTTACTTCGTCCAAAGTTATCTTGTAGACACGGGATAAATGTTTGTCTAAGGGATGAATTCAAGTTAACCTTAGCTAACAGAGGGCTTTGTACCCTATTGATCATATCCTATAATTCATTACTCAATGGTAAATAGTCATTGGAGAACATACGAGCCTTTAGCCATGACCATAATACAATGGAGTCATTCAACCAAACCAATAGGTTAGAGGGATGCGATCATAATCAATAACCACGTGGAGCCGGTTTGGCAAAGCCATAGGTTCTTTGTGGAGCCATTTGGCCAAATCATAGATTAGAGGATCAGTTATAACCATACCACGTAGAGCCGTCTAGCCAAGCTACAAGTTAAAGTGGAGCAATATTGGCCAAGCCACCAATTATAAGACAAATGTCACGTCCTTATTAACAGAATGAAATTTAAGAATGAATCTGAGTGATATTCTCAACTGGATATTTACTCTTTGTGAGCTAGAGTTACTCTTGAGTTCATCGCCTTCGTCAAATGGTTGTGGAGGGTGGATGAATTTTATTTTAAGTTTTAGATAATTAATCTTAATTTTAAATATTAGTATTCTTAATAGATGTAGAGCTTTAGAGATTTTAGTAGGATTCAAATTAACTCCTCCGGATGATATTAGCTTTCAATGCAGCCATCAGTGCAATGACGTAATTATTTGAAAATGTTTATATTTATAGAAATTTGAAGGCATTTATAAAAAATCTAAAGTCCCCTCCGATTGAGATTAACTTTCAAAACGACCATCATTAGAGATAAAATGTTTAACATGTTTAATTATCTGAACCTTATTGACTATGTTCGCCTGCTAATACTAACAGAGGATCGAGCTCGCTTTTTTGTGAACATACGTTTTGGACGTACAAAGAGATCTGAAAAGATATTTAAGTGATAGTTGTACAGACTTTTGAGTATGTAAATAAATTTTAAAGATTTTAGTAAAGCTCTGTATTTTAATTGAGATGTGCATTTTATTTGAGGTATATTATATATGGTTCATAATATAAAATCTTGATGTGTTATGATTAGTTATGTTAGGATAGTTTGAATATACTACTTTTAACTTGTCTAATTCTGATATCAGTGTTTCAGAATGGTGGTAAGTAAGAAGAAGATTTGTTCAGATTCTCTTTCTCTGTTACACTCTAAATTGACTGTAAGGGGTCAAAATGGGGTGTAATAGTAATGACTTCCAACATTAGGATGACCATCCATGAGTGCTTATGTTTTGGATTGATTATGCATAAAATTTTAGTTATTGTTTCTATACATGTCTAATAATTGAAAGTAATTAATATTATTTAATTGGTTTGGAACTTGTAATATTCCATTAATTTTTCATAGAAGGATGTAATGATTCAAAGACATACTGAAGCTCTCAGATTTTGAACAAGCAAAGAAAGAGAAGCCAAACACATTTAAATCAAACCCACACATGCCTTAAACCTTCACTGAATATAACTTTGACCATTAATTATGGTATGATTGTGTATCATTTTGATGTAATCAATCAAATCCCGAATTCAAATCATGTCACATACATATAACTTACCAGCATAATTGTGCACAAAGGTCAAAAATAAGGTGGAAAAGAGCAATCCCATCAAAACATACAAAAAATTTCATCACTCCTATGCAAGAAAAAACAAAAAACAAAAAAACTTTGAGGTTGCACGGTGTACGGCCACCTATTTAGATATGAAATTAAAAACCAAATGCATGAATGGCTACTTGTTTACATAGAAAAATTGTCCCCTTTTTTTTACGCCTTCATCAAGGCAAAGCCACAGTAGGACAACTCCTATTATCTTACTTCAAAATTCATAACAAGTACAACAAGGAAAAAAAGCTGAACAAGCACTATTTTTTTTTTTATTCTTATTCATGTGACAGTTGTATTATTAAGCTGAACAAGCACTAAAAAAAGCATATGAAAGAGAAAATAAATAACAAAATAATTTACTTTTTTTAACAAATATATAGCTGACAAAACTTATTTCTTTATGAAATAGAACATATTACTATTCCAAATAAAATTTTCATGAAAATGGATGAAAAGCTACTGATTTGCAGAAGCACTTACATCCCTTGCCAATTCCACTGCTTGTAAATAATGTGGATGATCATCTTTCACTCTTGAAGAACCTAAATAAATAGCTCCCCTTCCGAGCTTTTGAATAAGTTCATAACAGCTCTGTACCTCTTTCTTTACCTATAACCATATCCAGGAAAAAAATCAATTTGCACGCAGTCCCGGCAATATTCATATTAATTTTCTACTTCATTCAATTTAACTGAAACAGCATGAAATTAATACCATGACCGCAAATACAAAACTAGAAAATGAATAGAAAGTTACTACTTTGATGAGAAACAGAATAGAATCGCATCATTTGAAGAAGGAAATAGCTATGTAACAATTAAATAGCCAAACAAAGTCAAAAAGAAAATTCTCTCACAAAAAATTAAGATATGTTGAAAATTTTTGTTGTGTATATTCACATATGCCCACAGGTATTTCGTAGATACCTAGCAAATCATGGAAGAGAAATTTGCCCTTCAAGGGGGCTCATAGAAAGCACTCGCTTAGACCATCTCCAATGGAACGGCAAACAACTGTTTGTCGTTCTTACGTCGCTCCAACCGAGCAGCAATTTTGCCACTATTTCATCGCGGGTGAACAGTACAGCAACGCCAATATGTGTCAACGGGATTTGCCAGCGAAATAGAGAAAGACCGCATTTTGGAGAAATGGAGAAAGACAGTTACCGTTGTTCACCCGCTAAATTTTTGTGTGTCAACAGGATTTGCCCGCAAAATGGAGAAAGATGGTTACCGCATAAACGAGATGATGAAGCCCGTGAAATGGAGTTCGATTGGAGCAAAATTACTGCATTTTGGAATTTTGCTGCATTTTGTAGTGGAAAATAGGATTTTCGGTTGGAGATGCCCTTAAGCAATCTAAAAGGGTGAGATACTCGTCTAGAGACCACAGAAGGACTCACCTATCGGCAGGCATCACTTGTCTGGCTCCTCAGGCAACTCGTCTCGCACTGGATGACGCTAAGGCTCCTCGACAAGTCCCCAACTCGGCATCTGCAGGTGTCTTGATTCAACTATCAGCCTCTCTCAAAGCCCACCCCTCCATCCAATTTCAGTTATAGTAAAGCTGTCACCTAGGGTTCCTTACTCACCTTATCAGTGCCTACCACAACCCAATCCCTCAATTATCTCAATTTGCTCGCTTATTTCCACAAGACAATTCCAAGCTGGTCGCAGATCCCTATCAACTTTAATCTCCCTCACAAGTTTAAATTTTTAGGTTGAAAATGAATTTCATCACTATCCTGTGTAACCCAACTTTAATCTCCTTGGTTTCGGTGTTTCAACAATAAAGAACAAGAACAAACTGGCCGAGTAGACTAAAAATGGGCAATCTAACACGACTAACAGAGCATTCAATAGAATAAAAGAAAAGATGGGAGTATGATACTTGATCGGGGCTTGACCTCTGAGAAAGCTCCAGCGTCAAATCGGCTGAAAATGCTCGCGGGGAGAGCATTGCTACCCTATTTCGTCGGCCGCTACCTCCTGCTCCAATTTCAATCTTATTTCCGGGATGATGGCGACGCTTCATCAGAAGAACTCTTGAAGCAGAAGCACCGCCGGCGGAGTTGCAAGCCATTATTGTCAGTGATCCAAGCCGCGTTCTTCTTTGCGGAACTAGTGACTAACCCTTTCCAGTTATCAGTTCATCTTTCTACTATCTTATTCGCGAAGGCGGATCCGACGATGCTTGAAGGCCGAATGCGACTGAAAATTCGGCTGCCTCTCTCTTACAGAATCCAGCACAAGAAAGTGGGGCGTCGCAGCAACAGGGAATCAAATTCTCCGGCAATTCGTAGCACCCATTTTTTTAGGTTTTTTTTAAACCTTAAGGTCAATAAACACAAACTTCACATCAAATAATCAAGTTTTGAATTTAGAACCCCTTAATTTTTGTACTTGTTGCGTCCTGCAATATTCGTGGCGGTAGAAAATTATATAGTTTAACATCTTAGTTTTGTACGAAGATCCAACACATAAATAGATAATAAGTGTAGCGTTCATAAGAGAGCATAATTTTTGCTAGAAAATCCCTGAAAATGATAGAAAAATTACCGGGACATTGCCCAATCTGAATGGAATGCTACTTTAGTATTTGCAATTGATACAAATTATTCTCCATTAGGGGGGAAGGTCTTGTATTGACATAGCAAATATACATCATATAAAGTGCATATATGAGGGGATGTTGGAAGAATCAGTGCTTGATATATTCGTTTGCGAGCAGCAAGATCATAGTCGATGAGCGATGTAGGTCAGAAGGGTCATAGTTGAATAACGATGGTCAGAAACTATTCATATATATGATAGCATAATGCTCACAAGCATTTTGACTGTAATGTAATTGAATTTCATCGAGGTAATAGGAGTTATGTGAGTTTTTAAAATTAATGTATACGTGTATATATTTTATCTATATTTCATGAATTATTGTATTTCATACACCAATCAATATAGCATATAGAAATAGATATGACTGATATATGAATAAATGTTTATTTGCATGTAATAAAAATAAAAAAAAATGGCGTATTAAAAGTTTTATTATAATAGGCTCAATGAAACATTTATTCTCTCCAACAACCTAAACTTTCATGGAATGACTTCCTTCATGATTTTCAAATGGAGAGGAGAAAAGGATAGTTAGGCCTCCTACAAATAATTTTGCACCAATTTTATCATTTTCAAGAATCATATTATTATTTGCACCACTATCAATACATTTGCGGCCTCATTTGAATCCATATAATAAATTCCGCAATTATTTCATTTCAATTTATGCTGACTCCATTTTTTTTCTTTTCCATTCTTTTGTGGTGCCTATAAATTCAATAAAAGGTATCCACATTATTTTTTAAATAACTCACATTCTCAACCATCTCATAACTCAGCTGTCTTCAAAACTGCCCACTATCATTCTGTTAAGTTATATTCCTCTTTCTCGTCCTCTTTTTCGTACACTAATCATTATGGAAACTACTCCCGGATGCTCTTTACATCCTTATGATCAGCCTATGACAATTTTAATAGCCGGGTTGGATATTCAACTACTAAAATTGTTGCAACGAAATTAGAGTCACTTACTAGTAACTAAAAAAACTAATGCATGTAGTTCTATTATTCTCTGATTGACTGCTAAACATGTTCATGTTTGAACAAGTTAAAAATCAATAAATAAACTCGCCCTACAAATTAATGTTCGTGCTTATCAATAGAGAAAAACCAATGAAAAAAAAACTCACTCTCCATAAATACTACTATAGTAATCGATGCACACTTGGCGTCAATCACCACTCAAAGATTCCAACTGGCAAATCAAAACCGAATAACCTTCACCAACGAAAAAAAGCAACTACAAAATAAGTACAAGACACTTCCACAACATTATTAAAGAAATTGTGGGTACATAAAATCTTTATGTCCATTTAAAGAGCAACTTTAGCAATCTTTATTGCTTTTGCCCTTATTCTTTCCTACTAGTTTATTCTCCAATCCACAATAATTCCTAAGAATAAAAAGATTAAAATTATATGAATGAAGGATAATAGGAAGATCAACAAACCTAGCATTAACTATGCCTTCGTCTCCTCGTGGATGTCGCACATTGCTCGTTGTCTACGTCTCTAAATGTCGACGCACATCATGTCGCTCGCAGCAATACGTCGCCTCTCAATATTTGTCTCGCTTTCGACTTCTCGTGTCTCACTCATAGCGCGTCGTGTCTCTCCTCGCAACAGCACATTATTCTGTCTCCTGTAAAATTATACAAGATTGATATGCAGTCTTCATGCTCACGATCACTATCTATTGCAGACACATTGCCAGCTCGTAGCACCAATTCCTTCTCGCTCCTATCATTGCTCTAGGTTCGTCTCCATGGGATTGTTCTAGGAAGGCAAGGGAATGAGTAATAAGTCTCTTTACGTAAAATATCCACAAAAGAAATAAACACTTGCTGCTTCTTCCGTCAATTTTCCGAGGGATCAATTAGACAATATTTAATTGCTGAAGGACTAAAAGAATAAGAATGTGAAACTCTGAGGCTAAAAGGGGTGACTATATTGAGCTTTTACTCTTAAAAAAACTTACATTATTATAATTGATACGTCGTCACAAAATCACTTGATTGGGCACGATCTTGAGGCAAAAGCTAGTTGGAAACTTCAAAAAATTAAAATTTGGGAGCAAATGAACTCCGATTTCAGCGAGCTTACTGTCGAACTGAAGCCGACTCGGAAATACGAACACTTCTACGGAAGCACCATGAGACGCATCAGCTCAAAGGATGAATAAGATGAGTCATTGGTGAGACACCCGCTAAGTTTTTAATAAAAAAAACTTTACGACACCCCCCCCAATTTTTTGGAGCTTATTAATAGACAGTTTTTTTATATTTTATTTTTCGTGCAAAGATGATGAGCTGCCGATTAGCCCTGATCTTTTTACATGCAAATAACACATTAGCTCATATATCAGTCAGATCATTCTTCTATAATGTGCTGGGTAAGCAGTTTCAAACTCATAACATATTTTGAGGGTGGTGACCAAATAAATGCTGGTATAACTCCTGATGATGTAATTGACGAGACTATATACATACAATAATTCAGAATAGATCAGAATATACGGAGAAATATGATACACTATACCGTCATTAATTTGATTGTCTACCGTATTCCAATTTGACACCAAAAATCGATAAACTATCCAATTATGTTGATTCTGTTAACGACATCATTCTGAAATAGACTTACAAAATAGATATCCCCAACAAAATGGATTATCATGCACGCTTGTAGGATCCAAATTATCTATCAGGGTGAACCAGTCATCGACTTTCAACCACTCCCTATTCGCCCTTGATTCCTCCACCTATTTACGACCATGCCCACTCCAGAAAAAATCTAGAAATTGAGAAGGCCATCCCTCATATTTCTCTCTACAAAGATGCAGGAGATCCCTAAGCATAAGAGAAGACAAGAATGAGAATAGAATGAGGTATGAGAACTAGGAGCAAGAGGAGGAAGGAGGAGGAAGGGACAAGCTCCTAACCCTCTCGACCCACCCGCCGGAACCTCACCAGACCACCGCAGGAGCCTCGCCGACCCCACCCCGCCGGAGCGTCCTCGCCGTACCCACTACGTCCGTCCCACTTATGACGCAGTGTTCTGTCCCCGCCCTGACCTACAACCACCGAGCGTTCCTCCAAGGCCCAGCACGTTAGGCACCGTCATGTTCAGCCGGACGTTCGACTACTATATGATCTTCTCAGGACCGATGGCTCTCAAGCATCGGAAAAGACACGACTAGTTCCTGCATTAAGCAACCACACCTGATTCTATCCACGAATACTAGTCCACCTAGTCATGCCGCCTGAACGATCACCCGTAACCCTATAATCCTGGTCCCTTAAGGCCCGACCGTGCTTTATATCCCAGTCCTTAATGCTGCTGAATGAAATGGGATATCACGTTTGCCGTCCTTGTAGAGCTCGACATATCCAGTCTTTAACCTACGGGTCTACCTGCTGAAAGAAATACCCAGAAGCACCTTCCGTCCCCCTGCTCATATTGAAAGCGCAAGCGAGAATAATATTTGTGAATTCCGTACGAATCAGTTGCCCAAATACTTAAGTTTAGTTAGATTCATTCAGATTGACGTCCCGTGAGCGTCTGCTGTAAGATAGTCTATACCCCACCGAGACATGATTATCTTTAGAGTCTCCCTTACAACATAGTGTCAGTGCTCCTGACTTGAAAAGAAACGAAACAAGATGTTAAGATCAGTACTCAGAGACACAAAAAACATTGCACATAGAGTAGCGGACAACAACTGTAGTTAAACTCTGTGGTGCCAGAGATGACGGGCATATACGTACAGTAGGAAAGTCCCCGATAACGAACACATGCTACACTTAATATCTTTATCAACGCCTACTCAAGGCCAGACCTGTGATTCATACACGGATCTTCTATCTTTC
>NW_021319911.1:396699-415741 GCF_001605985.2 Dendrobium catenatum
TTCTGTTCTGGCCCTCTTGTCTTTCAATAGTTTAAAAATCTTTAGTCCAAAATAAATAAATAAATTAATAAAAAAAGAAAGAATTAAACTTATTTTTAAATAAATATAATATTAACTATTCATAGATTATAATATATGAATAATCAATATTATTATCATTGGAAAATAAATTTAAAAAGTTTAAGAAAAATGAACATATTTTTTAGTAATATTTTTATTTTTATTCTAAAGCTGAAAAAGATGAGAATTTATATGAGAATTTGGCTATTTTTTGGCACATTTTTTATTTTACATGTCATTTATTAGTTCATAATGTAACTAAATTATCGGATAATGTTACTAAATTATTAGTTTTTTTTTTTAATAATTTTAGTTAGAATAGATATATTAGTCTAATATTTTAATTATATCATCAAATAATTTAATTATATTTGATAATATTTAGTAGAGGTATAAATGAGTCAAGTCGAGTCATTATTGAGCTCGAGCTTCAATCGAGCTCATTCGTTAAACTGCTGCTCGATCGTTGAAAAATCTACCACTCGATCTCAGCTCAATTGTATGAGCTTATTTGGAAAGCTCGAGCTTGATTCGATTGTTAATAAGCTTGATTTTTTAATTCTAAATTAAAATGTATTTTTTTAAGAATTTTATTTTAAAATATAATTAATTTAAATAGATTAAAATATATTATGTCATGATAATTTAAATTAAATTTAAATATATTTTAATTTTTTTGAGCCGAGCCACACAAAACTCAAGCTCGAGTTTTTTTAATATACAAGCTCTAGTATATGTTAGAGATTGAACTCGTGATTCGATAAACTTAATTTATATTCTCATTAATGAGTCTAGCTCGAGCTGACTCATCTAACTTTTATATAAAAATTAATTTAATAAATTTATGCAATTAAAAAAAGGGGGATTTACAAGCATACCATTATATAACACTCATATTACATATTTAACACTTCAAACTTAAATATTTCATTTATACCACTCAAACACAAACATTAAATCAAAAATACCACTATGCAGTTTATTGAAGCATAACAGTTGCTGTTTTACTTCTCTGTCACTGGGCAAAACAGCGGATGGCTGAAACAGAATTAAGCTTAAACCAGAACACATATTACAAGCATTCAACGCAAAAAGGAAAATACACTATATGGAAAATACAACTGTTGCTCTGAGGCATTCTCGCAAGCTTGCAATAGGAGTGGATTTTATCGGGATTTCACTGTCGTTTCGTTGAAGAAACCCTAAACCTGTGGAGAAAACAACAAGCAAAGGAAGGAGTTTGTTGGGAAGAGGATGTCCAGTTTCAGTTGTGCGGGAGGAGCTAGAGGAGCATGGAAGCCGCTTGTGCGGTTAGGGGTTGGTGCAGCTTTCGCGAGAAACCAGTGCTCATGCAGGACGAAACAGAAGGAGTGAGATTTTGTACCTACGGAGTGGTATTTTTGATTTAATGTTTGAGTTTGAGTGGTATAAATGAAATATTTAAATTTGAGGTGTTAAATATGTAATATGAGTGTTATATAGTGATATGTATGTAAATCCCCTTAAAAAAATATTATGATTTTTTTTTGTTTTTAAATTTGTTGAACGAATTATCTATCTGGCGCTCTCTCTATGTCGTCCACACGAATATTTATGGCCTGCGGACGGGTCTGAGAATTTCGGGATTTGTGTCCGTTAACATCGGATGTCCTCACGTGCAGCGGCGGTGGTAAGCGAAATAACTGAAGGGCGGAGGATCAGAATCCGCGGTTACGACAAGCCAAATCTCTACGTCCCGCTCCTCTGCGACCGAAAGGTAAACGGGCCAGGGAGGAGGAGAAGAGAGAGAGAGAGAGAGAGAGAGGCGTACTTCGATTGACAATGGTGATGCCACTTTCGTATCTCGTCGGAGGCGTCGTCGCCTTTCTATTGGGCTTTCTCGTACTGATCAGATCGCGGGATGAGAAAAAGAATAAGCCTGCCAATGCCGGCGTTCCGGCGGAGATTTCGAAGGCTGGTGGAGGCGGCGGTGGGGGTGAAAATGGTTCTGCGGATGATGGGGCCGATGTCATCGTCGTTGGTGCTGGGGTTGCTGGATCGGCTCTTGCCTACACTCTCGGTAAAGTGAGTATTTCTTCTGACTTGCTCCCCTGCATCTTGTTTGCTTCGTCTGGGAGGTTTGATTTAGGTTTATGTTGGCGAGATTTGATTTTCTTGCTGATATTTGTGGGCATCCTCGTATTGTTCTGTCAATGCGGATGTTTTTTTTTTCGGCGTATTTTCAAATTGATTGGTTCTTTGCTTTTTTGGCATGAAAAGGAGGTTGCTACGAGAATTGGGAGTTATGGTGATTAATGGCAATTAAGATTTTAGAACGATGGAAGAGGAACAGAAAATTACTGAGCTCATGATTTCTGGAGTATTATTAGTTTCTTGTGTCTGATTAATTCTAGTGTGGTTTTGGCGATTATACTAAAGAATGGAACTCATTTACATTGGCCCTGTTATTCTATGAAACTGCTGCTTAAGATTTGGCTGAATGGTTATTGGAAGAGATTTGAAGAATTACACATTTACTTTGCAGAAAAAGCGGGGTTACAAAACCACTTCTTGATGCGGTGATGTTAAATGGGCTAAATTTGTTATGTACTTTGGAGAATAAAAGGTAGGGATTTACTTTGGATGATGAAAGGGATTGCATGGAGCGCTTCTTGACGCCATGAGGCTAAATGGGCTTAATTTATGATTTTGTGAGTGTACTTGTGTATGCGTTATTGCATTACAGATGCGAATGAATGATATAAGATGTGCGAAAATTGGATTTAATTGTTTGTTAGGCTCAAGATGAGTCCCAAGGTCAATTCCCCAATGCTTGAGCTCCTCATTATTCCATTCCCAGACTTGCATGTCTTATTTACGTTAGCAGTTTTGCCCAGGTAAGTTATTCCCTTCTTTCTCAACTGCAATCACCATATAAAAGCAGAATGATTGTTGTTATTTGAAATGTTTCTAAATATAATATGAAAGTGTAATCAGCTCTTTACAGGGAACTTAGCAACTACTATTAACTCTTTCATGGCTAGTAATCCTAAGCTTTGCCACACTAATATGATTAAAAAAAAAAAATCAATTATTCTGTATAGCTTTGGATCTTTGTCTTGTCAATAACTGTCATCCATGCATATTATAGTGGGCTACGAGAATTTCTGATTTTTTAAGTAGGGAATACTTCATACTATCTTCCTAATATATTCCTTTCTTGTTTCTTCTTCAAGCCTATCCGCTTTCAATAAGCAGGGAAGGGGGTATTGGAGGAAACATTGGAAAGTGACCTTAATAATATGCTTTCAAAGCCTACTATCCATGGTATGCTGATCAAGAGCATATATCTAGACAATCAATATGCTCGATATGGTCATCTATATTTTTTACACTGGCATTTCAGTTGAATCTTTTTTTCTTCCACTTTCATAGGTAGTAAATGGTATGTGCTGAAGTTTTTCTTCAATTTAATATTAGGTGCTTGTGTTTTTCCTTCTAAAAAAACTTGATTTGTTTTATCCGCTTTTCAAATAACTGGCAGTGCATGAGCAGTTTAGATTCTATGAACGGTACCTTCTAGATAGTATGGTAGTTTTAAAGTGATAATCTTGTGATCTTAATCAGTTGCCTCATTCTATGCTTTTATGTGAAGCAATTCCTTGTTTCAATGGTTGAAGTTAGTCATAGAAATGCGGGGTAAGCAAATAACTTGAATTTGTAGCAGTTTTGATAGTATTGAGACTATGATTGCCATTATAAACCGTCATGTCATATGTTTGTGTTCTGATATTTGAAATATTTTTAGATTCACATTTTGATTAGCATTCATTTTAACTAGCCTGATTTTCAATTCTGCATGTGACAAACCATAGGATGGGCGCCAAGTGCATGTTATTGAGAGAGATTTGACAGAGCCTGATAGGATTGTTGGTGAACTTTTACAACCAGGAGGCTACCTCAAATTGGTTGAGTTAGGCCTTGAAGGTAGTCATTGAATTTTATGTTGCATCCTCTTTACTGTTCTCTTTAGGACCATTTTTCAGCTAATGCTTTCTCTTGCACCCTGCAGATTGTGTTGAAGAAATTGATGCGCAGCATGTTTTTGGTTATGCTCTTTTCAAAGGTGGTCAGAATACCAAACTCTCCTATCCCTTGGAGAAATATGGTTCTCATGTTGCTGGGAGGGGCTTTCACAATGGGCGATTTATACAGAGGATGAGAGAAAAAGCTGCATCTTTACCCAAGTAATTCTATTCTCTCTCCCTCTTTTTTCTTTTTGATTCATTAACCATGTGCAAGATCTATATAAGTTCACCAAACTTTGAAATTGTTTTAGCCGATTCACTTATAACAAATGGAGAAGTGAAAATAATGTGCAACCCCACTTGATGCTTTAACTTTTTCAATTCCTTTATTATTTAGAGCATTTATTTTCTTAGAAGATTTTAATTCTACCTGTTGTTTGCACTGGGGATTGAATAGTAAACTCTGTTTACAGTTTCAATTTGGTAAAAAAAGTACACTTGCTTTATTTGATCCGATCTTTCATTGTTGGTTTGTCATTTCTTTATTCTTGTTCATTCTTGCTTTGGTATATATATATACAAGTAGGATCTCAAAAGATTGTCACAAGAAATTTTGAGAATCAAAATAAATGTTGTGGACTTCCGTAACTTTATAGGTAAATGCGTGGAAAGAAATTGATATTTCATAGATGCTTCTATGGTTTCAAAAGTATTTGATATAGGCTAGTATGGTATGTATGTTTTAAAAGACCATTTCTATGAAATTATGTTTTCTTAGGATAGATTTCTCGGAAGCATGACATATTTTTAGCATGGTATCTATGACATCTAGTTACTCGGAATAGGTTTCCTAGAAGCATGTCATCTATTTTGAAAAATACATTTGCTTATACATTATGCTTTGAAGGAATCTCATGATATGTTATATTTAAATGTTGATGCAAAAGGCTCTTTTTAACACTAGTTGTGAGCTTAGCATCTTGTTGGCATCCCAAAATTTCTTAATTATGACACTTCATGGAGTTGCAACTTTGGATTTGTCAACCTCGTCTGTATTATAAGAGGCATTCATGTTGACTTCCTGAAAATGGTTGTGGATCTAGAAGTCGTCATCATTGGGGTAAAATTCTCTCTATGTTGGTGAAAAGTTTAAGAAATTACCTACGTATATTTATAATGAGTCTGTTGTGCATAACTATGCACCTTTGTGTGTGAATGTGCTTTGACTTGGCCAAAACAACCAGACTTTATGTGATTTTGTACTTAGACTTATTTGTGGGTGTCAGATTTGAGCCCCACCGAAATTCTATGCAAGCCACTTCTTAAGTGTGGCCAAACTCACTCAAAACATAAAGCAAGAATCTAAGCCATTTTCCTTTCTATCTTAAACTCATCTCCAAGTGGATTTTAGCACCAAATCGCCTGAATGAAAAGAGGGAGACCCTTTTTCCCTATATATTAATACAAATAGGTGGAAATGAATCAAATGATTTTAGAGGACAGAGTAATCCTTATTGGTGAGGATAGCCATGTCTTTCAATTGTGAAAGAGAGACTTCCCTAAGGTACAACTTGTAGGTTTCCAGAGCTCTCTGATCTTCATTTGTTAGGTGTCTTCACAGCGATGTTGACTGTTAGTTTGTTTGGAATTTAATTCAAAACCCACACAAATCTCAGGTTTTTGGTGCCATTGAAATCCATCTATCATTTCTTAAGTAGGAGGTCATGTTAGTATTTCCACAATCCCTTGTAGAGTGCTAGGGGAGGGCACTATCATAGTTTTTGATAAATTTGGGATGCAGAGATACTCTTCCATTTATTGTGCGTGCCACATGAAATTGTTGCAAAATTGCTTACCATTGATAGGGCTTGGAAGAAAAATATGTTTAAAAGAAGATCCAAATTTTAAAAGCAAAAGCACCCCCACTTGAACCTGTGCAAGAACTCATTGCCATTGTGTTGCAGTTGAAGCATGAAGATTGGGCTTGGTTGAGTTGAGGGGGAGGTAGAGCACAATTCACCCCACCTTTAATTTGCCTTAAAAAACATGAAAATAGACTAAAACAATACAAAAACATTACAATATGCCAAATTCGAGATCTTTATACTACACATTTTTAATGCTTAATTGCTGGCCTCTATTAGAAAAACGTAATTACATGTCCTACACAGAAAGAATAAAACAACAAAAGCATAACTACACAGGCCCATGCATAATCATGCTTTCATAACTTTAGGCATTCTATCTTGTATGATTCATGAAACAACATGCTTTATGTGTCCCTACAAAATAACGTTGTGAGCGCAATTAGTGGTTAAATTGATATGATTTGATAGACGATGAATGATTGTGAAATTTACCCCTAAATTTACTCTATGTTCCCACTAATCTAGAGCATGAAGATAAGTATACCTCTGTTCATGGGTTAAAGATGTCTTTCTAATAACACTGTAAACAAACTTTACCACATGGTTACCACATGATCGGTCTGATATATTTAAAGAACATTTGGTAAAATACGCTCATAATCAGACTGTAATTAATTTGGACAAGTTTATCCGTGGAAGATAAAGTCAGTGGTGGATTTGAATCATAAATGTTTAGTAATAAGTCTTCCTTATAATGCTTGAAAGTAAACTGAATGGACCTATTTAAAATTTTTATGGAAATCTCGGGACCTGTGATTTTAAATTGAAGTTTGTTGGTATGTAAGTTAGATGATTCATATCTCCGTGATCTACAAGTAATGTTAGTTTTTCTTTTTTTCATGTAGTAGAGCTGTAATAGCAATCTTTTTATTGGGAGATTTATATAACAACAACAACATCAACAACATCAAGCCTTTGTCCAAGTACGTGGGGTCGCTACATGAATCCTTTTTCGCCATTGTGTCCTGTTAAAGTCAAATTCTCATTTAAATCTAATAAAGAAAGATCATTTTTAGTATTTTCTAACCAAGTCTTTCTAGGTCTACCTCTACCTTTCTTAACATAAGTCAAATCTAATACCTCAACTTTTCTAACCGGGTCATCAGAAGGCCTCCGTTTAATGTGACCAAACCATCTAAGTCGACTCTCTCTAATCTTATCTTCCACTGGAGCTACTCCAACCTTTTCACTTATATGCTCATTTCATATCCTATCTCTAAGGCTAAAGCCACTCATCCACCTAAGCATCCTCATCTTTGCAATGCTTAACTTAGTATTATGCTTCTCTTTTAATGGCCAACATTCGGCACCATAAAGCATTGCAGGTCTCACCACTATCTTATAGAATTTTTCCTTAAGTTTGAGGGGGACTTTTCCATTGCACAACAAGCCCGATGCATTCCTCCACTTCAACCAACCAACTTGAATTTTGCTGATAATATCCCCATCGAATTGACCATCACTCTGAACAATAGATCCAAGATATCTAAAACGTGTACTTTTATTAATATCTTGATCGCCCAAAGTCACAATCCGAAAAATTGTCTAATAAAATCATTTATTTGCTCTTGTCATGGTCAAACTGATAGTTATTTGACGAAATGGTTGATATTTTTGTTGTCAATTTTAATATTTGAGTGGGAATTTGATGAATGGTGAGTCAGGAGGGTGTTAGTTTTTAAATACACAGGATTTTGGGGTAGTTGTTTGGAAATTATAACTCAAGTATAGCTTGAGCAATTTATGATCTGGTTCTTTGTGGCTACCAATGAGCAGAGCTTTTTTCCAGGATCCTCTTACTGTTTATGGTTTGGTTGAATCAATAACATATGCAATACTTTCTTTAGTGTTCGGATGGAGGAGGGAACTGTCACATCCTTGCTTGAAGAAAATGGGATCGTCAAGGGAGTGATATACAAAAGTAAAGCTGGTAATGAGATGAAAGCTTTTGCTCCACTGACCATTGTGTGTGATGGTTGCTTTTCAAACCTCAGGCGTGCTCTCTGCTATCCAAAGGTGAAATTATTAGTGGCATCTTTGTTTATTTGCTTTCACATGATTTTCCTTCCATGATAGCCCTATTGCTTCTCAGCAGGGGAAAATTTCCATCAACTTTTTGATCAAGTTGTATTTGGTTTATTTTGACAATACCTTTGTTAGATTATAACTTTATTTGTTAGGTGGATATTCCATCTTCTTTTGTTGGCTTGATCCTCGAGAATTGCAAACTTCCATTTTCAAATCATGGGCATGTCGTCTTAGCAGATCCTTCCCCCATTCTTTTTTATCCCATAAGCAGCACAGAAGTTCGTTGCTTAGTTGATGTACCTGGAAGGAAAGTGCCTTCCTTAGTAAATGGGGAAATGGCAAATTATCTGAAGACCGTGGTAGTACCCCAGGTTTGTTCTGATATCATTATGGGTTTTTAATGATATTGTGGTATTAGTTTTGTTGCTTTACTCCAAAAACATCAAAGTAGTATTATATCCAATTCTTCTTGCATTCAGTTTTACCATAACAGAATCACTTAACTGCTTCAGATACCGAGTCAGCTCCATGATGTCTTCATTGAGGCTGTTGACAAAGGAAAAATTAGAACCATGCCAAATAGGAGTATGCCAGCTGCTCCTCTTCCTACACCTGGAGCACTTCTGATGGGTGATGCATTCAACATGCGACATCCACTAACAGGTGGGGGAATGACTGTGGCATTGTCAGATATTGTGGTGCTACACAATCTACTTAAGCCACTGCGTGATCTCCATGATGCATCTTCTCTGTGTAAATATTTGGAATCCTTCTATACCTTGCGTAAGGTTTGTCTCTAAACTTTTCATGGCTTTTCTAGGGCTTATCTAGCATGAATGGATTTTTTTTTTTTCAACAAACTAGCAGAACTCCATCGCTCTTAATTGTGCAATTTATTTTGAGCATCATATTTTTGGGCTTTATTTGGGACGGCTTTTTTATTGCTTCTTAAAGCTACTTTCTAGTTAAAAAAAAAATTGTATTAAAAAGCTGCTTTAAGAAAAGTAAGAAAGTCGCCCCAAACGAAATGTTGCTCGACTTAATCACTTGCATGACTTGCTGCTTTTTTGTAGCCCGTTGCTTCTACAATAAACACTTTGGCTGGTGCGCTGTACAAGGTTTTCAGTAGTTCACCTGATCAGGCTAGAAATGAAATGCGACAAGCATGTTTTGATTATCTAAGCCTTGGAGGCACTTGTTCCACCGGACCTATAGCCTTACTCTCTGGTTTGAACCCACGTCCACTGAGCCTAGTTGTCCACTTCTTTGCTGTTGCTATATTTGGGGTTGGCCGGCTCTTGTTTCCATTTCCTTCGCCAAAGAGAGTGTGGATTGGAGCTAGGTTGATTGCTGTAAGTTGGTCTTGACTGTTTCTCTCCTCAATTTTGTGAACTAGCCTAAGTTGTCATGGATCCTTTTCATAAATTAATAGTCAGCATATGCTTAGTGTTTCTTTCATTTATTTTTCAATAAGAATGGTATTCCCAGAAGTTCGTCTGAATTGATAGCATTTTCTTGATTCCGTTACATTCAAAGCTCAATTTTTCTTGTTTTTAGCTAATGCATATGCATATTTAAACATTTTACCGTTATTACTAGCATGATTAATCAAGTTGTGAACCAGCTTTATGATAAAACCTGTAGAATTAGACTTGTAGTGGATCAGTTCGATAACATTATTCCGACATTCTTTGTTTAAAGATGATTCTCCAGAGAGGCATGATATATTGAAAACAGTGATTGCAGTCTGGATTGCTATCTTTTGCTCCTTTTATGTCAATTACATCATGGAAACCAGTAAGAGTAGGCGTAAACCACATTAATTATGCAAATCAAGTGCCATTTTCCAATATCAACTATAACAGCCCAGGATATCTGCACCCTCTCTCTCTCTCTCTCTCTCTCTCTCTCTCTCTCTCTCTGTGAAGTGTTGGTTATATTCATTTGCAGCGATAACCCATTTTGCTTGCTTGCAAACCACTAATTATTTCCTTTAGGAACATAATTGATTGTGTCATTTAGTGGACTTAGAAGGTCGTGTCTGTTTGAGACCCAACAGGGCCAGTGATTTGGGTGAGTCAAGTGGATGGTCGAAGCTGAGTTGGTTATGTTCCCTTTTGCCCACTAGGTTTTGAGTGACTGTTCCATTATTTACAACCAGCTGGTTAGAATTTAATCAACCATTGATGGGCTAGTACTTATGCTGCCATATTTACGTTTTATAAGGGCAGTTCTACTGCCCACTGGGTGATGGAAGCAAAGACGTATAATAAGATTCAGAAACCTCACCAGCAAATGCAAATAGCAAGTACTAGAGAGTAGAGAATTGAAAGTGTCTCGATCTGATAATAGATTTGCAGCATTGAAAGTGAGATCATTACTGATTTTAAAAGGCGAATGTTTTGTAGCTACTTATTTTTCATTTTAGAACCACGATTGAACTCATGTAATTTCTTGTCATGCAAATGCAAGATAATCGCTATATGCATGCTTTGGAACTACAGTAATAACTATAAGCTGTCTGGCTAAATCATAAAGAGGAAGCAAATCAAAAGAAACTTAAAAAATGTGGTCATTTGATTCCATTCTACCAATACCATGTAGGGAATCTAAAGTTTAACAAAATGAAAGTAGGTAAACTGTAAAGTCAAATAGCCCCTTTTAAGAATAGTAGTCCATATGGGGTAAATGACAACACTCTGATCTTTTTCTTAGTATCAATGATGTAGTGGTTGCAGTTGGACTCTAGCTTCCATGAAGAAAGTTGGGAGGATAGAGTCCATGAAGTTTAGAAAATTTTATAGGTTGGTAAATCAAGGAAGGAGTAATTTCAACGGATATTTTACCAGGTCTAGTAGCAGCTATAGGTTTAACACCTTATTCAACGCTCAGTAAAAATTATTAGAAAATGAGAATTTATAAAACTGATCTTAAAAATGATTAGGAAATGAGAATTTATAAAATTGATCTTAAATAATTGGGATAAGACTAATGATAAATATTCCTTCAACTTATTTGGGTTTCAGTCTGCCAAAAAAAAAAGGAATGAACTGGGTTTAATCTTAAGTGGGTGTTTGGTATAGGATTGGATTCAATTTTAGTAGGATTTACTAAATCCTGTAAATCCGGATTTAGTAAATCCCGGGCTCTTAAATCCTGAATTGTGTTTGGTATGACAATTTTTAAATCCGGTTAAATCCAGAAAGATGTTTGGCAACATATTACATGATTTAAAATAGTTGGAGATTTAAAATTGAACGAGTAATATAAAGCCACTTAATTCGCTTCCGCATCAAGTTATAAAGTTGTTTGCCATTAGGGAAATAATTAATTATTTAACTAATAAGCCTACTAATTATTTTTTTAATAATTCTACTGCTCATTAATTATTTAATTATTATTTATATTATTAATTATATGTTTAATAATTATATTTTAAATTATATTAATTAAGATAATTATAGTAATTTTTAATTACTAATTATATTACTAACTATTTAACTAAGTTAAATTAGATAATTAATTTATACACTAATTATACTATTTATTATTTAATTAATTTACTTAGTTATTAATATTTTAAATTATATTAATTAAGTTAACGAGTAATGGCTGAGGCGTCTAGGTTTGCTTTTAATCTTCTCTTCTTCGTTCGTTCTTGCTGTTGGGCTTCGTTGCTTCGCAGGTGTAGAGATTGCACGAGTCGTTTCTTCGGCTCCTTCGTTGTTGTTCAACTGTGTGTAGAGATTGCACGAGTCGTTTCTTCGGACGTTACAACATTTTGATCTGAAGCTACGACGTTAGCTCGCTCGCTGTGAAGGTAACTTTCTCCCTTTCGCGCGCTTCTTCCGCCAAATCCCGTAAATCCGACTTCTAGCGGGATTAGGATTTACCGGGATTTACGCCATAAATCCGCAAATCCGGGATTTACGTATTTGCCGGATTTACTGCGACTTTTTTTGCGTTTGGCTGGATTTACCGTAAATCCTAATAAAAACTCGAAATAAATCCGATACCAAACACCCCCTAAAGGAGTTTGTTAGTTATTCATGTTGTCAGAAAAAGTCAAAAGAATAGCTGCTTAACTATAATCATACTTGGGAAAGGTTCAAAGCTTAGTGATTATATTTTTCAAAGGAACAGGCAAAAGTTATGAAGCTTTTTGGTATAAGATGCAATACTGATAACTAGACTTCGAGCTTGTTTATTCTGGAAAGAAAATGATTCAAAGGCCGTATGGAGATGATTATACTATGCGGGCACTTCTTCAAAATTTATATTACACTAATCTCCAAGCAATATAAAAAATTTGGTTAGAATATCCTTACCCGTCTTGTTTCCATTTTTCAGTATTAACTCAGATGTTGAAAATGTTTTAGATTTTAAATTTTGTTTTACATCTTTCTCAGTTAACGTATACTTCATAATTTAGAATTCCATTGCAAGCCATGTATGAATGTTACTATGATACTGATAGAAAACACGTACCCAAGTAGAAAAATTGTTATTTTCGGAAGAAAACAACTTGTTAGCAGCAACCTTGAAAAAACTGTGAAAATCCGAGGGAACAATGAAGGATTTCACTAACGGATGCAGAAAAACAGCAAAAGATACTCATCCCTTCAATTCGAGAGGAATAAACGACTCTCCAAATCTCTAGACGAGAGACTAGAGCCCAAACACAAGAGATCTCAAATTTCTAATTCAAATTCAAGATGAAATCCTAATTCTCCCAAAAGAAACTAATTAAAGACAAAGAAAAATTACAAATTCCCTAAACAGCCCATTAATTCAAAAATTTCCCTCCAAAACAAGCTTAATTAGCATGTAGGCCCCCCATAGTAGCAGTCGGCCCCCTCTCTCTCTTCCCTGGTTCCGCCCAACACCTTGGGCCGCTGGCTGTGGGTATAAACCGGTCCATTAGGGACCGGTTCAACTGGCCCAGGAGGGGCCGGCGACCGGCCTAACCAATACTATCACGATTATCGCTATTACTACATTGCTTGGCTATTAATTTGAATTCTCTATTACCTCTTTTTTTTCATCATTTTTCCACTAAAGATCAACTATGTTACATTGGCTATGGAGTTGGAGCCTCTATTGCCTCCTTTTTATTTCAACATTTTTTCCACTAAAGATCAACTGTTTTATCCTTTCTAGAGCGCATGCGAAATCATTCTCCCTATCATAAAAGCAGAGGGGTTTAGACAGATGTTCTTTCCTGCAACTGTTCCTGCGTATTACAGAGCTCCTCCTACAAACTGAAACAATCCAAAACACAAAGAAGGAAAAATCTCGTGGGTGAACTTCCAACAGGTAAGCGTTTCATTTTTCCTATTTGGGAGTTCAGTGCATTGCTTTTCTCATCAAGATAGATAGTACAATTGAATGTATTCGTTTTGAATTTCTGTTGCTTCTATGATTTATCTACTTTGTTCCTGAAATTGGAGAAATTTCTGTGTAAACTCGTTTTCCCATCAATGAATTCAATTTTTTTTTCAAATAAGATTATCTCACTGCTATATCAAACCAAAATGCTTCTCATATTCATATTGAGAAAGTTGCCAGGTGATTGATTTGCTGAATTTGGCGATTGTAGAGTAGAATCACATGAATTGAGTGCAGTACTATTGGGTATAGTGTTGATTTTTTTTGTTCCAATTTCAGGCTTCGTTTGGGACGGCTGTTCTATTGCTTTGTTAAAGCAGCTTTTGAATAAAAAATTAAAATTTTTTTTACTAGAAAGCTGCTTTAAGAGCAGCAAAAAAACCGTTCCATGCAAAGCCTCAGATGATGATGACAAAGATAAGTCTCAGGCTTTGATTTGAACGACTTTCTTATTGCTTCTTAAATCAATTTTTTTTTATTAAAATATTACTTTAATAAACAATTAGAAAATCATCCTGAATGAAACCTCAATCATTGATGAATGCATTTTTTGTGCTTTATTATGTTTACTTGTATAATTTTCTTTCTTTTTTTTAGGAGATCAAATTGTGCTCTTCTGAAATACCGAACTGTAGAAACCCTCCGGTTACTTTCTCGAAAGCAACTTTGCCAAGCAAGCTGAAATCTTTTCGTCAAGTCGCATTTTTTAGATCTTATCATTACCTAGAAAATTTGAGATTATTTTTCATTATTCAGTTATATTATTTTAATTTGAATAATTTGCTCATGCTCAAAATATTATGTAGAAAATTTGATGAGCATAAACAGATTTTCAAAATATTAATGGTTCAAAGTAACCTCCCTCAAATTTTGTAATATTTTATTTATAATGCTCATATGATTTGTGTTGCAATTATTTATAATTTTATAGTGTATATTTTTTTATGCGGCAAGATTAATTAGTAGGGATGAGTGTACAAAACTAATGATTGATGAAAGTCTTTGGTCTCGAACTAAAAATTACTGATGATTTCACTCCCTCTTATGTGGCCCATCTAGTTAATGTTTTATGTCATTTTTTTTTGTTAGCGGTGATTATATGGAAACTCATATGTTTGCGTGATAGTCTAAAGCTTTATTTGGGTCGGCCTTTTTATTGCTTCAAACTGTTTTAAGTAGTAAGAAAATTATCACAAACGAAGCCTAAGTGGAGGCTATGTAACAAGTATTAGTTAGAGGTTTCAATTTCGGGTCACGGGTAGGGTTCGGGTCAACCCGAAATTGACTCGACATTATTCGGGTCAACCCGAACCCGACCCGTTTTGTCAAATGGCTTGATTTTTCGAACCTGAACCCGATTTGCTTTGGGTCCGGGTCACATGACCTGAATGCCCCGGGATAGACAAAAAATTGCTAGTTTTGGGGTCAAAAAATATGTCAATATTTGATTTTTGGGTCAAATGGGTCAATTTCGGGTTTTCGAATCAAAACGTGTCAGTTTTAGGTTATTGGGTCAATCCGAACCTGACCCGATTTTTGAAACGGATCTATTTGTTGAACCCGAACCCAGCCCGTTTCGGGTCCGAGTTGACCCTAATCCGGAATTTTTGGGTAGGGTTCGAGTTAGATTTTCAGGTCGTGTCAAATATTGACACCCCTAGTATTAGTTATATACATATAAATGAATCCAATCCAAATGCAATAGGATGATTTGGTCAACATTGCAAAACACAATCTAGTAATATTGCTTATGCTAGCAATGCCAATATGCTTTTGTTATTTTTGAAGCTATTCTCATAATGTTGCCAAATAAAGATTCTAGTCACCAGTTAGCACAAGAATGGGATGCAGATCATGCATATGATAGCCTTGCTGTTAACTGTACAAAATCATAAAGAATGTTCAATTGATATTCAGATAGGTAATGAATTTCCAAATACTAATGAGCTTTATTGTTCATTAATGAACCTTCAAGAATGTCCTTAGCATGAATGCATAAACTACTCAATAATTGGGTGGAGTTTGGAGAATCTCTAGTATTTGAAGCTCTCATACTTTTACCTATATGATTATGAATGACAAACATTATAATCACACATCTCAGTCTTCTTTGTTTGGGATAGCTTTCTACATGCTTTTTAAAACAACTTTTAATTACAAAAATTTCTTAAAGTAGAAAATTTTATACTAAAAATCTGCTTTAGAAAGCATTAAGAAAGTTGTTCCAAATGAAGCCTAATTTAATATTAAGTTGTGGCAATAATTCGCATACCATGGAAGCTCTATGAATGATATGTTTAGGACTATTGCTTTTTATGTTTAAATATAATATTTATAAGAATTTAAAGTTATTTAATTAATTATTTATCTTTTAACAAATTTAATATTTTTCATTATTTATCTTTTAATAAATTAGATTTTAAAAAGGAAAATAATTTTCAATTTTTATAAATTTTTTCTTAAAATAATAATTTTGAAGTATAAATAATAATATTATATTTAAAGAAAAAATATAAATATAAATATTTTTTAGTTTTATATTAAATATATATTTAAAATATTTATTCAATATTAAAATTAATTAAAATATATTTTAATTCATTATTAAATATTTAACTATTTTTAAATATTTAATTATTATTTATATAATAATTAAATATTTAATAAAACCCACCGTCATTCCATTATCTCTTTCTTCCCGCCCACACTTTCTCTTCCAGCCCGCTCTCCTTCTATCTCTCTCTCCTCTCATTTTCTCTCTCTGTCGAACACGTCTATTTGTATGACATATTTGCTCATTTTTAAAACTTTAATTAAATATGTTTCTTTTTCTAATTGTCATTATTGACATATTCCTCTCTAAAAATTAGCCACTATTTATTTAGAGCTTCAGCTAAGATACTTTGGCTTTTTTTTCAAAATTTAAATTGGAGATTTCTAAAATTCTTCACAAATAGTGGGTTTTTAAATCCCTTTCATTGATACTATGAGTTTATTTGAAGTCCTAATTAAAGCATCATAGCTTTTAATTCAGGCTCATCAAGTGAAAGATTAATAATTTCTAATATTCTCATATCATCAAGAGACTTAAATGCATCTCGGAAATGAGAGAACTTTGCTCGCAGCCGCGGAAGTAAATACGACGCATCTTTTTTTTTTATTATTTCTTTTTGTTTTTTCAACGGACACGTGTATCGGATATGCACGTCCTTTTGAAATTAAATAGTATTTTAATTGGATACGTCTTTGGCGTATCCGACACGTATCTGTGGAGTATCGGAGGCGTATCCGTATATCGGTGTATCGGATACATCACGCCTTCATAAATAGGTGTATCAGTGCAACATAGATTAGAGCACATCAAGTCACCTCTTTGTTGTGTATCTACTATTTTGCTATGTATCGTAGCTATGTATCCGCTACGTACCGAGCGATATGGCGCGCTCTATTTCACCTCCTACATCTGGTGTCCCCTCACAAAATAATTCCCCCTTTCTCGTATTGTTATTGGAATCTCTGAATTCCCTCAGAGATTCACAAACCTACCTTTTGATACAGAACAACAAGCTCTTCATTACAAGAAGAATGAATGCTTGAAAGAATACAAAGCATCTTACAGAGCTGAGAATAGTTCTGTCCACAGCTAGAAAAGGGAAAACTCCATAGTTCGATCCTTTCCGTCCACACCTACATTTTATTCAATCTGCTCTCCGATCAGGTCGAGACCAACGACCAAAAAGGCGACACCTTGAAAGAGCAAGAAGTAGAAGTGCATCCCTTGAGCAGCGAGCAAGCTGCGGGCGGCGCCGGTCAAGAGCCAAGAGGAGAAAGGCGAGCAGGAGCTCCTTGCGATATATCCGATTATGCTTCTTCTTCGTCGGTTCTTTCCACAGCAGATCTGTTTCTGCTTTTTTCATCGAGCGCAAGTCATGTCGGTGGTTTGGATCGCCGTCAGAAGAGCGGCCGGATTTCTTGGATCGCCGGATTCTCAAACAAGAGGTAGGGGACGATGAAAACAGGGACCTTCTTAGGATTTTGAGGAAGGACATAATTGCTGGAACATAACAGATTAACCAGGTAGGGAGCTCAGCTTCAGGGACAAAGATTGTCATGGGGAGGACGATGCAGAAGAGGGTGAAAGAATAGAACGGTAATATGAATTTTCGGAGGAGGAAGAAGAGGAAGATGAGGTTCATCTTCTTCCATAATGCAATCTGCATTGAATTTGATAACACTTTAAATTTAGTAAGCAAACTAGTATATACATACAGTTTGTGTACACTGTATACACAGTGAGTATACGAGAGATTATTATGTGCGGACCGGACGGGAAGAACTGTCCGGTTTTGGAATTTTTATTGCCTTAGGTTACCTGATGTAGAGATACATCAGGTAGCCTATAATATATCGTCATGTGCTCTTACTCTTTACCGCGCGGCCCGACGACCCAACCCGGAACGAATCCGAGATTACTATGTTCGCGTATTGCTCGGTATTTGCTTGGTATTGCTAGGTACTACTCGTATTTGCTCGGTATTGCTCGGTAATGCTCGGTAATGCTCGGTAATGCTCGGTATTTGATCGGTACTTGCTCGGTAATGCTCGGCACTTGCTTCTGATCAAACTTCGTAGCTTCCGATCCGGTGGGAAGGGAAAGCCGTCGATGGAGAAAAGTCGAACGGCCACGAGTGGAGCCGAAGAAGGACACGAAATGGAGAAGGTTATCTCCACAGCGAGCGGGATCCCGTTTTTGCCTCCGATCAAACTTCGTATCTTCCGATCCGGTGGAAAGGGAAAGTCGTCGATGGAGAAAAGTCGAACGGCCAGGAGTGGAGCCGTAGAAGGACGCGAAATGGAGAAGGTTATCTCCACAGCGAGCGGGTCCCATTTTTTCTTCCGATCCCCAGCAAATACCGAGCAAGTACCGAGCAAATACCGAGTAGTACCTAGCAATACCGAGCAAATACCGCGCATATTCGTTTCGGGTTGGGTCGTCAGGCCGCGCGATAAAGAGTAGGAGCACGTGACGATATATTATAGGCTACCTGATGTATCTCTACATCAAATAACCTGAGGAAATAAAAATTCCTCTATTGGAGACCGCTGATATTAAGGAAAAGATATATGCTGGCTGACCATTCAATCAAAGCCATCTGATCAAATTCTTGATTTGGAAGATGTGTATACAATTGTACATACTATGTATAGATCTACGTATTACGATTTTATTGGAGTACGGATGTTCGCACTGAATAATTTCTCAGGAAACAAGGAATTTTTATTCTGTGCGGAGTTCGGAGTGTCCGGAGAGTAATAAAAATATGTCACGTCACTTTAAAAATGTACCACGCTCGATACCGAGCTCGGCCAAATCATAAAAAGGAGCATGTTTAATGCATAAATATGCGGAGGAATCTTGTTTAAAAAATTTAAAAAATGAGCGAAATCGGAGCATTGAAATCTGATTTCTAAAGGATTTACATCACGTGGTTTCTTAAGAAGCCTTTTTTATTTTATATAAAATACTTTTTAAATTTTATATTTATATTAAATATTATATTTAGATTATCAATTATTTAAGATAAAAAATTGTTAATATTTAATAACTTTTAATATAATTAATATGCTTAA